>NC_057388.1:51031486-51278986 GCF_019320065.1 Cervus canadensis
CAGTGGCATTTACCAGATTGCAGCCATCATTTCAAACAGATAAAAGCAGAAATACGTATTTTAATAAAACAAAAACATGGGAGAGCTACTTGCTTTGTTCTCCAGCACTACTGTGAAATTCCTTTTTCAAAAATGGTCAAGTCTCCACATTTTGAGTGTTAGACTTATCTTCTCTTTAAGCTTACATAAAAATTAATATAAATTATAGAGAGAATTCTGTGCTATTTCAAATATGTGGCTAATCTGAGTTACAGGTGTATATTTTCATTGTCAGGAATATTACAGGTGTATATTTTCATCGTCCTTGGGTGGGTAAGATTATTTCATTGTTATTTATTTATTTTAATCAGCATTTTAATAAACACACAGGCTTGAGGATAATCCCAATTTTCTTTCCATCAGTTTTTATGCATTCTTAATCACCGTAATAATCCAAACTCCAAAGCCAGATAGAGAATATGGTTCTCCTTTAGAGGACAGAGTTTTGCTCCACAGTTGCACCTAAATACAACCTTGATACCTTACCCACATCCCTTTTATCTTATACCCACTGCGTATATATTTCATCTTCCTTCCCCAAGTTCACTGAGAGAAGAATCTGTTTTCAGTTTAATATTGTATCTACTAACATGATCTGTGCGTAGTTAAAGTCTCCAAATACTTGTCTAAATTAATAACTCAATCAAATTATTAACAGATGAAGGTGACAATCATCTTCTTTTTTGACTATTGCTGCTTCTATTGTCTATCTAACAGTACTATCTGGCAGTACTGTTGAGAGGGCTATTTTAGGGAACAAGTAACAAATGCAAACAAGGTAACCACACATTAGTGGGCCTAATGTAGCCAGGAAATCTTTTCCAAAAACAGTAGTAATCTATTTTCTCAAGAAAAAAAAAATTATGCTGTTATTCAAATATGAACTCTGCTAGCACACCTTCAGCGATCAATCTCACATGTACCACCACAGTTTACATGGTCAATAGTAGAAAAAAAAAATGTTTTACAATGTAAAGCAAAAAAATGGAAATATTTATTAAGCATCTACTACATTCAGGCATATAACAAGTGTTTTATATGTGTTATTCATCTTTGAACCCAGTCTGAAAAGTAGATACAATTATTCCCCTTTTTTTGACAAATTGAGGAATCTGTGACTCATATTGGCTTCCCTGGTAGCTCAGCTGGTTAAGACTCTGCCTGCAATGCAGGAGACCCCAGTTTGATTCCTGGGTTGGGAAGATCTGCTGGAAAAAGGACAGGCTACCCACTCCAGTATTCTTGGGCTTCCTGGGTGGCTCAGATGGTAAAGAATCTGCCTGCAATGTGGGAGACCTGGGTTTGATCCCTGGGTTGGGAAGATCTCCTGGAGGAGGGCTCATATAGGTAAAGTTGCTCAGGGTGAAATTATATTTAATCCAGTATTCAAATACATTTTTTTAAAATCAAATGCCTGTATTCTTTCTCTTACACCTCATTGTTTCCTTAACTACTTTTTTTTTAAGACCTTCTGCTATATACAGAGGACTAGTTAGTGTTGCAGGGAGGTGGGAGAGGAATTCATAGTAAAACACAATTTAGTCTCTGCCTCAGAAACTTCCAATTAATTAATACAGATAAGATATAGATCTTATCTAGCTCATATTGAATACAAGTTAGAAGGTGATAAGCACATTTAAGAGAAGACAAATGCCATGAGGTGTGAGTTCTGAACTCAGAAGGACTATTGTGAGAGATCAAGGAAGTCTATATGGAGGAGATCTCAGGATTGGAACTGGCCCCCCAAATGAATAAGCAGGACTTTTGTAAAAGAAAAGTTCTGAAGAATGCTCCACACAAAGAAACTAAAAATGTAATGATGAACCATATCCTCAATTAGGCATATGGTTCAGATTGATTGAAGAACATTCAATGAGTTTGTGAGTAGTGGAATATATTGATATAAGGGTAAGTTAGATTTGATATTTGAGGAACTTTATTGTCAGAAGGAGGAGTCTGAACTGTAGTCCACAAGTGATAGGGAGTAACAGAATTGTTATCAAAGTTTGATAAGATTAGAGATGTTTTGGGGAAAGTTAACCTTGACCATTATATAAAAGAAAATTACAAAGAAGTGGAAAGTGGAGAATGAAAAAATCATTTAGAAAGCAATCCTAATAATAATTCTACAATACAAGTACTATACTCCTATCTTTCCTATTTTACAGTGGGGTAAAGTGAGGCAGAGGAAAATGAAGTAACTTGACAGGATGACACAGACAGTTAACAATTAGTATTGGAAAATTGAAGAGTTTTCAGTTAAAATACTCATTTGAAAAAAAATGGAAAAATAAAAATCTACTGAGTTTATTATTTGCTGAAAGTAACTCACTTTTAAAAACACATCTTTAAAGATGAGATGGAACTATTTTTGTTTTATGACAATGCAGGAAGATTTTCACACAAAAATGAGATTGTGAAATATCTATCGAAAGTCCTCCTTGTGACCTTTCTTAGCATTGTATCTACTCCATCCCTGGATCTGAGTTAAGTAAAAAATAATATCACATTGTGTGTAAAGAGTAAAGATCCATTATGTATTAAGGACAAAATCCATAGAGCAATATAAATATCTAGTGAAAATCTGTAGTTTATTAAGCAACTTTTAAACACTTAATTGCTATTAAGATCCATTTAAGGTAATATTATTTCCCAAGAAAAGTCTAAGAAGTATTGACCCAAATCTAAATTAATGGTCAAAGTTTTCCAGTATAAGGTACCCAAAGTACTACATCAATGGTAATTAAGCAAATAATAGTTAACTTTCCTCTAACTAAACAAACAGCTCACCTTTACATTTAAAGGACTGTTTCATTAATAAGAAAACACAGAACACTATAGGATTACAGCAAAAGAAAAACCAAAGGGTACCAATATGTTAATGAAAAAGTAACAAGTATTAATGTAGGCCATGCAAAATGAAAGTTTGCTTTCGTTTTGTCACTTTGGATTTGTAATTAACAGTACTTTTCTGAAAATATGGGATCACCAATGATGTGAAAAAATAAGACACACCTTCATTATATTACTTAGTGTGAGGTCATGGACTTAAACACTGCTGTTATTCGCAAGATATATATTAGAAGATTGGTGGGCTTTACATTTCAAGATTTTCAAAAATTATAGCATTTATGTGTTACATAAATTCGGACTAGAAATAATCAAGGACAGAAAATAAGGGTTAAAATTTTTAATTTAAATTGCATTATCCCAACCGTTTAATCAAATTATGTTATGACACATTTATTATGTTTCTGATGCCTTTATGATAAAAAAAAGAAAAATAAAAGTAACTTTCAAATGTGAATACCAAAATTAATAAATAAAACAAGTATGCAGATAAAGCATTTCAATCATATTATGATGGTTTAATTTCAAAATAAAACATTAGTGAAAATTCAGCTTTATACTTTTATAATGTATAAAACAGGAAGAAAAATAGTGCTATCATATTTGAAAATTAAAACAATTTTGTATATCTTCTTAAGCACATTTTAAAATATGTTAGAATTAAAATAGTGCATAGGAAAGCTATGTCTGTAATGAAAATAGAGTAAGATATAAGAGAATAAACAAAATATGTTTTTACTTAATGATGCTACAATGTTGTCTTAAGGGACCCCCTATTTTTACCAGATATTAAGGATTTTCTATATAAAGTTATAAATCTCTAAGCATGCACATATATATGCATTTCAAAACCCAGAACTTGCTTTTACTTTCTAGAGGGAGGAAAAATACAGTCCATATTATCCATTTTACAAACTATTATAAATAAATAAATACAAAAGTCAAAAAATAAACAGTTTAAACATTCTCATGGAAATAAAATATAGAAGAACTTATATTTTAGAAAAACACTGTGCATAAATATAATTCTTTTTCTCTTGTTGGATGCTGAGGGGAAAGTATTAACATATGGTTATTCAAATTGTTAAAAAAGAGCGATGAAATATTTGAAATTCAGCACTTCTCACTGTAAAGCATCCTTCTTATTCCTTTATTGGAAACTCTTTCCAGCACTTTTAGGTGAAGAACCTCGGATGATAAAGACCACAGTGCAGACTACTGCCGGCACCCGGGTTTGTCACTGTTGCTTACTTTATAAAACTGGAAGAAACTTTCACACAGGAAAACCATTTGCTGTATTTCAGTATAGGGATTGCATTGCTATTTTCTGTGCTACTAAAATACCTTCATGGTGGTCTGATACTTAATCATCTATTACTAAAGCAAATTAAATTGTAATTCCAATTATTTATCTTTCAGACAGCACTAAACTTTCCAGGAATATTTTACTATTTATCAATTTCTTTTGTAGATTGTGAAAACTATTTCAAGAATGTATATATCAATTTCTCACACATTTAGACAGTTTTCACACTTTATCTCCCTTTGATACACAAAATTTGCATACAATATAATCCGATTTATTTCCAATTCACGTGCTATCAGCTTTATCTTTTCTCTTATTCTCTTTCCTAATTTTCTTATTTTCTTCCTGCACTTCCTTTATTTTTCCCTTCCTTGTTCTCTCTGTACAAGTTAATAAAACAAGAAATAAAAATTCTGAAAAAATAATATGTAAATGTTTCCAATTTTACTTGGCCAGAATATCATGGTAATATTCATGCAAATTAACCCAGGAAAAGACACCCTACAGATAGAGTTAAAGATAGAGACCTAGACAGGGGAGAGAGAGAGGAGGCAAGGAAGAGAATGAGGGGGAGAAAAGGAAGAAAGAATCAAACTTAAAAGGAATATATTTATGCCTTGAAAGAGATAATATGGACTGTTTTTCCTCCCTCTAGAAAGTAAAAGCAAGTTCTGGGTTTTGAAAACTACTTTTTCTTTTCTCTTTTTCTTCAATTTACTTTTGACTCAATTCTTTTTCAGAATGGAAACGGCATTATATAAGTGAGACAGTTATAAATTAAAAAAACCCAGTTTTCTCATTGTGTAACAACTATTTTTTATGATGTATGGTATTTTAAAAAGGCTTATATAATACATACCTGAAAATAAAGCTAAAATATGTACAATATGTATTAAATTCAGAATAGTGAAATCACCCCATTGAATTGTCTATCATGTATGTCCATATAAACACTGCACAGCAAATATTAAACTAACCAGAGTTATAAATTCAAAACTTTACCTACAGTTGAATTAATGTTAAAAGTAACTTCGATTTGTTTTTCAGAAAATAAACGAATTAGTATACTGGAAAATAAATTAAAATATATGCCAAAGTAATTTTACCAAAAATGCTTATTTTTTAATATAGAAAATTCTGAACTTATTTTAAGAGGAAGATAGGAAAAATAGACCCTACATATAGATACATTCGATTTTTAATTTGCTAAAACTTAGAAGCAGTCTAATTTTCATTTTTCTAATTAGACTTATGATATGTTGATTGCAACATATATAAATCACACTTCTTCCTGTGAACACATAATCTCACTGGACTATCTAAATATCCAGCTGTCTTTTACTAAAATTTATAATTATCTTTCACTTGCAAGGTCTGATTTTTCAACTAACCATACCTTGACAATGCTAATTATGAAAAAATGTTAAAGTCAAGGTTATGAAAAAAGGGCCACACATAAGACAAACTGGATAGGCATCACACGATTATAAAGAGAGCAAGACAGCAAGTACGCTGTTTAAATATTCTTCAAATATATAAAAAAGAGAAGCCTCACACAAGAAATTTTACTCTCAAAGAAACTTTGTTACTAGGAATGAAATGAATATTTTGGGTCATAGTTATAAACAATAACAAACCTAGGTAAACTACTTACAATTTGGTTAACTACACCTATTTTCACTTACCCTTTAAACACTACTACTTCTCACCAGTAGGCAGCACTATTACATCTTTTACCTGTTAAATGTCATACAAGGACATCTGTAATTTATTACATATTATCTGACCTTTGCTTGCATTTTAATCTCTATCATGTTTCCATGCTATTACCTCACAGATACTCCTTTCTCCCTAAAAACAAAATTAGAACTTACAATAAAATATCAGCAATGTCAGGTATAATATATACAAACATCAAATAGGAGAAGTGTGGAAGTAATGAATACTATTTCTTTACTACTTAAGTTTATTCCTTATAATTTAAAGGAAACAAATTAAGTGTAGTGTGAAACTGATTAAATGAGTTTAGCATTAAAGACTTTCAATTTCTGATATTATAGATTCACTAACCTACAGCTTTTATAAAAAGAATTATAGGGGCCTTTATATTAAAGCATTCATGTTTAATTATCTATATAACTTTTTTTAAGGAAAAGAATCAAAGCAAAGTATAATAAATTATTTAGAAGCCAAACACATAAACTTACAAGGGAAAATATACCACAACACTTGTAAACAGTTTATATTCTACAACTTAATAGTAGACTGCATATCCACTTGACAGATTCCACCCTACTTTAACCAAAATGATTATTTTCTACTTCATCAAAAAGCAATTTAATGTAAAATGGGCCAACATCAAAATATATTAAGAGAAATTCTTTGGTTCCTTCACTAACTAATCAAAGATACACAGAAAAGGATCTTTTAAGTTTAATGACACCTGCTCATTAAATGATGCTAAACACTAAAATACCACGAACAGCAGGGAATTTCAGTTTACATTAGAGGAAAAAAAATAAAAGGGTAAAAATGACTGAAGTTGGTCAGTTCAAGCTGATAGGGCACTTCAAATGAATAACAGAAGAATAAAAGAGACACTCTAGGTTAAATTAGGTTCTCCTATGCCTTTTCTTGAAAGTGCTTAACTTCACAAATTTTATTTGAATTAGCTAAACTACGGAAATCAAAGAATATATAAAGTTAAACAGACAACTACACTTCACAGTAGTTTACCTACTATACAACAGATAAAACCTTAATTTTAAAAAGATTATTTTGATTCTTAAGTGTGTATATTCCTCTTCTTCACTGAAACAACTGACATACTTCATTTCTAAGAAAACACTGCTGCACACATTAAAAACATACACAAACCTTCAGATGAATAGGTTTGTTTATAGAATTTTACTCCTTCATATATAAATGAAAAATTTCTTCTATCAAAAACCAAGATCTGATAATACTCAATAAAGTGCTATGCAGCCAATTAGAATTTACTGTACAATAATTATTTCACATACTTTTAAAAAAGTAGAACATTTTCCTTCAGTTTATTAACTTTTGACTTTGAATTTTTATTTACTAAAAATATACAATTTTTCCTTGCTTGAATCTTATTTCCAAGTTTTCATTTACACTTGCCAAATAGTGGCATTTCTCTAGCAAAACTTCTCTAAATCTTGACAAAATTTATAAAGGAATAATTATTGGCACCACTCTCTCCATTCATTTCTCATTTTCCTGTGCTCAGCTCAATGTCACCCTCACCTCTACTCTATCTCCTTTTTTTTACAAACAGCCCCTCCATGCATAAAGCTAAATACAGCACAATGAATATACATGGTCCTTCAAGCTCAATGACTGTCCACATCTTACAGGAGGGCAGAGGAAAAAGGGTCCTTTACTCACTGATGTTGTTGATTCCTAAACAATATCAGTTTGTAAGAAATAGTCTGGTCCCAGGAGAATTTCCCTACAAACTTCAAATCGTATCATTTATTCTTCCTGCTACTTTTTGCACGTGTGGTTGCCATTATAGTCTGATTGTATCTGATCCCCAAGGCGGGAGGAGGGCGGGGGGAAATCTCATAAATTGAAATCCTAACCCCCAAAGTGATGGTACTTAGAAATGTGGCCTTTGGGGGATTAGGCCATGGAGGTGGAGCTGTCATAATGGGATTAGAGCCCTTATAAACAAGGGCTCAGAGAGTTCCTTCAACCCTTCGGCCATGCGAGGTTACAGTGAGAAGATGGGCAACACTGAGGAAGTAAGATCTCACCAGATAACTGATATGTCAGTGCCTTGATCTTGGACTTCCAGGCCTCCAGAACCATGAGAAATACATTTCTATTGTTCATAAGCCACTGAGCTTACAGTTATAACTGCTGAATGAACTAACTGTAAAATGAGAGACTCTAGAGAGGGCTCTCTTCTATCATATCAGGCTTTTTCATTGAAGGCAGATAATTTCCCTGTCACTTAGGAATATTTGGGGCTTCCCAGGTGACACTGATGATAAAGAACATACCTGCCAAAGCAGGGGGAATAAGAGACCCGGGTTCAGTCCCCGGGTTGGGAAGATCCCCTGGAGTAGGGTATGGCAACTCACTCCTGTGTTCTTGCCTAGAGAATCCCGTGGACAGAGGCGCCTGGCAGGCTACAGTCCACGGGGTCACTAAGAGTCAGACACAACCGAAGTGACTTGGCATGCATGCATGTAGAAATATTTTATCAGTATT
Organism: Cervus canadensis; assembly: GCF_019320065.1. Taxonomy (NCBI): domain Eukaryota; kingdom Metazoa; phylum Chordata; class Mammalia; order Artiodactyla; family Cervidae; genus Cervus; species Cervus canadensis. The sequence goes on from NC_057388.1 coordinate 51,039,924, forward strand.
TTCTAGGGATTTATATTTGTGCTTCATTTAGGCCATATAATTAATCATGAACTTAAAAATACAAAGAAAAAGAAAAACCCTGATATATTCAAAATGGATAACCAAAAAGGATCTACTATACAACACAGAGAATTCTGTTCAATATTACACAACAATCACGGGAAAGGGATTTGAAAAAGGATACATGCATATGTACAACTGAAAGACTTTGCTGTATCTCTGAAACTATCACAACATGGATTATAAACTATACTCCAATGTAAAATAAAAAGTTGCAAAGTAAATAAAGATGTAAAAAACAGATAAGGGTAAGGGTAAACTCCACTCTTGTAACAATAGCATATCATTTCTCATGCCATTGCATACAACAAGAGTTTCCCCAGATTGTACTCAATGAGTAGGTTCCACAGCAAAAAATATTTGGGTCTCTTGTAGATGTATGGTGATTGTTAACTCATAAAATGTTGTAAGACCTATAAAGGACAGTGATGACCCTTTCTCATTAAATGACTATGAAATCTCATAGACAATAGGATTTGGGGAACATACTCTGCAAGTCTGAGTGATACCATTTGCCTGCAACATATGTTGCAGGGATTTTGTAATGGCATTAGACTTCAATACATTTTAACAAATTATGCAGTCTGAGTGAGCATGTTCCCACCAGCATACATAGTGCCAGGTACACAGTAGGTCCTCAATAAATATTTGTTTACTGGATTAGTTAATTGATGAAATATAATGCTGACTTCAGCATAAATTTGTGAAAACTATTTAATATAGGTAGTAAACTGTTTAATATAGGTAGATATGTATTCTTTATGCAAATATCTTTAAGGGTAGAGACCCTAGATGCTTTCTCTTGAAAGCATACTGACAATACCAAACTGTATTCAAATGATTCTATTTTAATTTTAATTTTTGTCTCCCTATTAATTTATGACTCAGGACAGTTATATCAGAACTATCACCTATAAAAATACTCTTCAGTATTTCCATTTCTTCTCTAAGTTTAATTAGTTAATCACATTTAAGTCTTTCCTCTAGAAATTATATGATAGAGATGACATTCATGTCTATTTCTTTCCTTTTTTTCCCTCTCTTCATTTTCTCTGTTCCCTTTTTAGTATCCTTTTAGAGTAAAAACCTAAACTGTACATAGTATTTTTTAAAGGATGATATAAATAGCATTCAGTTCACTTTGATTTCATTTTGAATGCTAAACTGTCATTATGCAACGCTGTGCCTCTAGTCACAGGTGAGAGACCAGCACAGGAAAGGGAGGAGGGCAAAGGCTGTGGAATCTGAGACCTGACCTTGGCCTTCAGCTCTACCTTAAAAATATATCACTGAACTGCAAGATAATTATCATCCTGAGACTCAGTTTTCTCCACTGTTAATATGTGAATGATAATATTGACCCAGCAGCATTGTTCAGGAGCTTAAATTAGGTACATAAGTGAAAGGTAAAGAAAATAAGTTATCATTAAACAGTGTGATTGGGTAGGGGAAAAAAAAATTGGGATGAGGACTAAAAATCATGAACTTTTTGGCTCTAATCTTTGCAATTCAATTGAAGAAACTATTGCTTCTAAAAAGCAAGTTTTAGGGCAAGCTTTCTGGAAGAACACTAACCAAAATGTTAAAGGAAGCTTTCTCTGGGTAATGATATTATTAAAAATTTGTATTGTTTACTTAATATTCTTCCAAATTATTGGAATATACTGTGACAGGTATGTATCACTTTTGAAGCTAGGAAAAAAAAACTGCATTTAAATTCTTGTAAAAAAAAGCATATCTTAATATTTAAAGCAATTTTGCTTATGTGGAAAATTAATTCATGAGGACCTTCTCAGTCCTCAAAAATTATACAGAAATGACAATTTCATTTTTACTATAAATTACAAATAATAAGAAATTAGAGGAGTTTTACAAACCCATTCAAATTTTATTCTCTTACATGGCAATCCATGCTTTCCCTCCACCAAGGAATTTCATAACTGCAAGTGTTCATCTCACTTTAAAACACTAGTATCTTTTAAAATAACTGCTAATAAAGCAATGGTATACCAGTGGTGTGTGTAATTTACTTCAAAAAATTACTAGTAAGTTCAAACTTTTTCATTTTCATTGAGCATGTTATATTTTCTTTTGACAATTGTTCCCACCTTTTCTCCAATTTCTTTCTTTTTTTTTTTTTTTCTATTTTCGTTTAAGAATTTTAAAGTGTGTTTTATAAACCAGTAAGGACACTTAGACTTTGATATATTTTTTGCAAATATCTTTCCTGAGGTTCCCAGATGGCTCAGATGGTAAAGAATCTGCCTGTCAATGCAGGAGACCAAGGTTTGATCCCTGGATATGGAAGATCCCCTGGAGAAGGAATGGCTACCTACACCAGTATTCTTGCCTAGAGAATTACATGGATAGAGGAGCTTGAAGGGCTACAGTCCATGGAGTTGCAAAGAGTTGGACATGACTAAGGACTAACACTTTCTTATCTTTTTATTCCATTTTTATATAATCTGAACCCTTTTTCTCTCTGTGGTTCTTTTTATTTCTCATCTGTTTAAAAAGCGTTTTCCTAATCCAAGACTTTATTAATATTTGCACAATTTTTGGTTTGATATTACCTAACTATAATTTCACATTTAATGAAATATAAGAATTCGACATGATATTTTTGAAAAATATAACTTTTAATGCAAATAGCCAATTTACTCAAAACTACTGTTGAAAATCTCTTTGCTGTTCATTTAAAATGCTTTTCTATTACATATTAATTTTAAATAAAAGTCTATATTTAGGAATATCTATTATAACTTCTCCTCTCCCAGTCTTCTCTCTCGGTTAGCATAATCACTCTCTATCCAATTCCTCAAGAAAAATATTTTCGAAAAGAAAAGCTAAGCTTCACTTTTGAATTTTCTCTTCTCATTTCTTACATGTAACTACTCAAAAATCATTTCAATTCAACTTCCAAAATATCTAATTCAATCACTTACACCTGCACTCAGCCACCCTTGTTTAAACCACCATTATCTATAGTCTGGTCTACTCAATTACTTCTCAATTGTTAGTACTGCCATGCTTTTGCTCTTTAAAATGTAAAGAAAATGAAGTCTCTTTTCTCCTGCTAAAAATCTCAAATGGCCTTCCACTGCACCAACAAGCCTTGATCTGGTCTGTGCATACCTCTCCAGCAACATCTCATCGTCACTCTTTGTTTATCTTGCTCCCTGCGTTAGCCACATTTGCCTTCTTACATGACTCTCTGGGTATTTTAACAGCTCTTCTCTGCTTGCAGCGCTCCTTCAAAGGAAGGGAATCTTACAATCCAGATCACTTAAATTTCACTTCCTCAGTAAAGCCTTCCTTGAAAACCTAACACAAAATATCTCCTCCATCATTCCCCATTTGGTATCTACGTTTTCCTTTTCCTATCGTGTGAAAATATTAAATGTTATTGCCTGATTTTCCTATGTTTATTGGAAATCTGCTGTCTCTTCTCAGGTTCCATGAAAGCAGGATGTATGCTGATTATTACTGAATATTATATTCCTCATTCCTAGAATATTGACTGGTATATATACTCAATAAATGTTGACTGAATAAATGAATTAATAAATGAGAATTTTTCTCACTTAGTGCTCTTCTTTTCTCAAGCAGAAAAGTCTCACACAAACTTTAAAACATTTTTAAATAAACCTCTATCCAAAATTTATTCAGTTCAGTTCAGTTGCTCAGTTGGGTCTGACTGTTTGCGACCCCATGAACTGCAGCACGCCAGGCCTCCCTGTTCATCACCAACTCCCAGAGTCCACCCAAACCCATTTCCATTGAGTCGGTGATGCCATCTAACCATCTCATCCTCTGTCGTCCCCTTCTCCTCCTGCCCTCAATCTTTTCCAGCCTCAGGGTCTTTTCCAATGAGTCAACTCTTTGCATGAGGTGGCCAAAGTACTGGAGTTTCAGCTTCAGCATCAGTCCTTCCAAAGAACACCCAGGACTGATCTCCTTTAGGATGGACTGGTTGGATCTCCTTGCAGTCCAAGGGACTCTCGAGAGTCTTTTCCAACACCACAGTTCAAAAGCATCAATTCTTCGGTGCTCAGCTTTCTTTATAGTCCAACTCTCACAACCATACATGACCACTGGAAAAACCATAGCCTTAACTAGACGGACCTTTGTTGACAAAGTAATGTCTGCTTTTTAATATGCTGTCTAGGTTGGTCATAACTTTCCTTCCAAGGAGTAAGCGTCTTTTAATCTCATGGCTGCAATCACCATCTGCAGTGATTTTGGAGCCAAAAAAAATAAAGTCAGCCACTGTTTCCACTGTTTCCCCATCTATTTCCCATGAAGTAATGGGACCAGATGCCATGATCTTAGTTTTCTGAATGTTGAGCTTTAAGCCAACTTTTTCACTCTCCTCTTTCACTTTCATCAAGAGGCTCTTTAGTTCTTCTTCACTTTCTGCCATAAGTGTCATCTTATGTTCATCTGCATATCTGAGGTTATTGATATTTCTCCCGGCAATCTTGATTCCAGCTGGTGCTTCTTCCAGCCCAGTGTTTCTCATGATGTACATATAAGTTAAATAAGCAGGGTGACAATATACAGCCTTGATGTACTCCTTTTCCTATTTGGAACCAGTCTGTTGTTCCATATCCAGTTCTAAAGGTTGCTTCCTGACCTGCATACAGGTTTCTCAAGAGGCAGATCAGGTGGTCTGGTATTCCCATCTCTCTAAGAATTTTTCACAGTTTATTGTGATCCACACAGTCAAAGGCTTTGGTATAGTCAATAAAGCAGAAATAAATGTTTTTCTGGAGCAAAAACTCTCTTGCTTTTTCAGTGATCCAGTGGCTGTTGGCAATTTGATCTCTGGTTCCTCTGCCTTTTCTAAAACCAGCTTGAACATCTGGAAGTTCACTGTTCACATATTGCTGAAGCGTGGCTTGGAGAATTTTAAGCATTACTTTACTAGGGTGTGAGATGAGTGCAATTGTGCGTTAGTTTGAGCATTTTTTTGCATTGCCTTTCTTTGGGATTGGAATGAAAACTGACCTTTTCCAGTCCTGTGGCCACTGCTGAGTTTTCAAAATTTATTAGCTATTTTTAATTATTTTATGCTTTTAATAACTCTTGCTTGCCCATTTTATCTTTTGACCAATATACAAAAAAAAACTATAATTTAAGTATTTTATATTTTAATATATTTTTTATTTAGTCATTGAAAGAATTTATAGTTGTCTTCATGTTATCTAATTGCAGAACTATAAATTCTCCTCTCCAAATCTATACCTCATTTCTTTGTCATATCTAATTACACTGGCAATAACCTATTTTACTAATCTGACTCCTTAAATTCATATAAAAATATTCTGATATGAGGCTCTTTTATCCATAAAAGTTTATTGTTTCTTCTTTACATAAAAAATGAAATTCAGACTTCAGAATATGGCATTTAAAGTTCCATTTATTTACTTTTAAAGCATACTTCTCTTTTCCCCTGTAGAAACATTCATGCTTGCACCAATCTTTACCCTTATGCTGCTGCTACTGCTAAATCACTTCAGTTGTGGCCCACCAGGTTCCCCCGTCCATAGGATTCTCCAGGCAAGAACAATGGAGTGGGGTGCCACTGCCTTCTCTGCTTTACCCTTCAGTACTAACCAAAACTGGCGCACTTCTGCTCCTGTCTTTATTGTCTTCTGGAATTCTCTAACTCTTTTCCACAATTTATTTTAACATACCTCCTTGGTGTCATTTTAATCATACCCATCAGAAGTGACTTCTTTCTCCTTCTGAACTACTGTATCTTTTGAGTTGACCCACTCAAGTGATAGTATATTTTACTTTGAGGGTGTCTGGCCATTTTTTATAAATTATAAACATTCAATAGAATGCATTGAATGAAAGGCTATTTTGCTTAACATCAATTTCAGTTCTCACAGAAAACCTGGCAAAATGCTGCCATAATCACAAATTTATAGAAAAGTTGCTAGTATAAGACAGTCCCTCCCATCAGGAAGCTTGCACACGCCTCTTATCTTCATCCATCAGAGTACAGACAGAATGAAAAACACAATCACAGAAAACTAACCAAAATGATCATATGGATCACAGCCTTGTGTAACTGAATCAAACTATGAGCCATGACGTGCAGGGTCACTTAAGACAAGTGGGTCATGGTGGAGAGTTCTGACAAAACAAGATCCATGGGAGAAGGGAATGTCAAACCATTTCAGCATTCTTGCTTTGAGAAATACATGAACAGCATGAAAAGGCAAAAAGATATGGCATTTAAAGATGAGCCCTCCAGGTCAGTAGGTATCCAATATGCTATTGGGGAAGGGCAGAGAAATAGCTCCAGAAAGAATGAAGAGGCTGAGTCAAAATGGAAATGACGCCCAGCTGTGGATGCACCTGGTGGTGAAAGTATTCAGTCCAACACTGTAAAGAACAATATCATACAGAAACCTGGAATGTTAGGTCTATGAATCAAGATAAATTAGATGTGGTCAAACTGGAAATGGCAAGAGTGAATGGCAGCATTAGGAATCAGTGAACTAAAATGGACATGAATAGGCATATTTAATTCAGATGACCATTATATTTACTACTGTGGGCAAGAATTCCTTAGAAGAAATGGAGTAGCCCTCAGAGTCAACAAGAGTTGGAAATGCAACACTTGGCTGCAATCTCAAAAATGACAGAATGGTCTCGGTTCGCTTCCAAGGCAAACCATTCAACATCACAATAATACAAGTCTGTGCCCCAACCACCAACACCAAAGAAGCTGAAGTTGAACAGTTCTATGAAGACTTACAAGACATTTCAGAACTAACACCAAAAAAAAGATGTCCTTTTTGTCATAGGGGATTGGGATGCAAAAGTAAGAAGTCAAGAAATACCTGGAGTAACAAGCAAGTTTGGTCTTGGAGTACAAAATAAAGCAGGGAAAAGGCTAACAGAGATTTTCCAAGAGAACGTACTGGTTATAGCAAACACCCTCCTTCAATAACACAAGAGATGACTCTACACATGGACTTCACTAGATGGTCAATATTGATTTGATTATAATCTTTACAGCTGATGATGGAGAACTTCTATACAGTCAGCAAAAGCAAGACGAGGAGCTGACTATGGCTCAGATCATGAACTCCTTATTGCAAAATTCAGATGTAAATTGAAGAAAGTAGAGCAAAACCACTAGGCCATTCAGGTATCTGTCTGCAATGCAGGAGACCTGGGGTTCGATCCCTGGGTTGGGAAGATGCTCTGGAGGAGGACATGGCAATCCACTCCAGTATTCTTGCCTGGAGAATTCTCATGGACAGAAGAGCCTGGAGAGCTGCAGTCCATGGGATCACAAACAATTGGATACAACTGAGTGATTAACATGCATTCAGGTATGACCTAAATAAAATTCCTTGTGAATAAATAGTGGAAATGACAAATAGATTTAAGGGATTTGATCTGATAGAGTGCTTGAAGAACTATGGATGGAGGTTCATAACATTATATAGGAGGAAGTGACCAAATCATCCCCCCAAAAAAGTATTGCAACAAGGCAAAATGCTTGTCTGAGGAGGCATTACAAATAGCTGAGAAAGAGGTGAAAGGCAAAGGAAAAAGGAAAAGATATCTCCATCTGAATGCAGAGTTCCAAAAATAACACAGAGAGATAAGAAAGCCTTCTTAAATGAATGATGCACAGAAATAGAGGAAAACAAAAGAATGAGAAAGACTAGAGATCTTTTCATGAAAATTAGAGATATCAAGGGAATATGTCATGCAAAGATGGGCACAATAAAGGACAGAAATGGTAAGGATCTAATGAAAGCAGAAGAGATTAAGAAGAAGTGGCAAGAATATACAGAACTGTACAAAAAAGGTCTTAGTGACCCAGATAACCACGATGGTGTGGTCATTCACCTAGAGTCAGACATCCTGTATTGTAAAGACCAGTGGACCTTAGGCATTACTACAAACAAAGATAGTGGAGGTGATAGAATTCCAGCTGAGCTATTTCAAAACCTAAAAGATGATGCTGTTAAAAGTGCTGCACTCAATATGTCAGCAAATCTGGAAAAGTCAGCAGACCACAGGACTGGAAAAGGTCAGTTTTCATTCCAATCCCAAAGAAGGGCAATGCCAAAGAATGTTCAAACTACCACACAATTGTGCTCATTTCACATGCTAGCAAGGTAATGTTAAAAAATCCTTCAAGCAAAAAAAAAAAAAAAAAAATCCTTCAAGCTAGGCTTCAACAGTATGTGAACTGAGAACTTCCAGATGTACAAGCTGGACTTAGAAAAGGCAGAGGAACCAGAGATCAAATTGCCAACATTCATTAGATCATAAAACAAAACAAAACAAAAAAACCTCAGGGGAATTACAGAAAAACATCTAATTCTGCTACATTGATGAAAGCCTTTAACTAAAGCTAAAGCCTTTGACTGTGTGGATCAAAACAAACTGTAGAAAATTCTTAGAGATGGGCCTACCAGATCACCTTATCTGCTTCCTGAGAAACCTGTATGCATGTCAAGAGGCAACAGTTAGAACTGGACTGGTTCTGCAATAATGCAATAACTGCAATAATGGATTGGTTAAAAATTGGGAAAGGAGTACATCAAGGCTGTATATTGTCACCCTGCTTATTTAACTTATATGCAGAGTACATCATGCACCATTATGGGCAGGATGAAGTTCAAGATGGAATATCAATAACCTCAGATATGCAAATGACACCACCCTAGTGACAGAAAGGGAAGGCTGACTAAAGAGCCTCTTGATGAAGGTGAAAGAGGAGAGTGGAAAAGTTGGCTTAAAACTCAAAATTAAAGAACTTAAGATCATGGCATCTGGTCCCATCACTTCAAAGCAAATAGACGGGGAAACAATGGAAATAGTAACAGACTTTATTTTCTTGGGTTCCAAAATCACTGGATGGTGACTGCAGCCTTGAAATCAAAAGATACTTGCTTCTTGAAAGAAAAACTATGACAAACCTAGACAGCATACTGAAAAGCAGAGACAATACTTTACCAACAAAGGTCTGTCTCGTCAAAGCTATGGTTTTTCCAGTGGTTATGTTGGATGAAAGAACTAGACCATAAAGAAGGCTGAGTGCCAAAGAATTTGTGCTTTTGAACTGTGGTGTTGTAGTCTCTTGAGAGTCCCTTGGACTGCAAGGAAATCAAACCAGCCAATCCTAAAAGAAATCATCCCTGAATATTCATCGGAAGGACTGATGCTGAAGCTGAAGCTCCAATACTTTGGCCACCTGATGCAAAGAGTGGACTCACTGGAAAAGATCCTGAAGCTGGGAAAGACTGAAGACAAAAGAGGAGACTGGCAGAGCATGCAATGGTTAGACAGCATCACTGACGCAATGGACATGAATTAGAGCAAACTCCAGGAAAGAGGGAAGGACAGAGGAGCCTGGCACACTGAAGTCCACAGGGTTGCAAAGATTTGGACACAACTTAGTGACTGGACAATAATAACTACTATGCTGAGCTCTTTATGTACTGGTTATTTACTGGTTAATATTCCTCACTAGGATACATTCTATAATTCCTTCTTTTCAGTACCCTAACTTCTCAACCACTTGGTTTGGATTAGACTGACTCTACACTAGCCTTCACAGGTAGGCACTGATTATCTTAAGCCAATCAGTTTATCTTGTCCTCCATGCATCTATATGGGCTTCCCAGGTGGCACTAGTGGTAAAGAACCCACCTGCCAATGCAGGAGACATGAGACATGGGTTCGATCACTGGGTCAGGAAGATCCCCTGGAGGAGGAAATGGCAACCCACTCTATTCTTGCCTGGAGAATCCCCATGGACAGAGGAGCCTGGCAGGCTACAGTTCATAGCATCAGACAGAGTCAGACATGACTGAAGCGACTTAGCAAGCACACACACACACACCATGCATCTATAATTAGTTAGAAATGGGTCTGGACGTAGGCCTCAGGCCATTAGCACAAGCCATTCAACTGGCTACAATGACTAGCTCAAGGGCAGGCACTTGGTCCAGAGTGACTTCTTGGAATGCTAGGATACAAATTCGTGTTTTTGTTTGGGTTGGTGATATGAAGATTTAGGGTTTGAAGATACTATAATAAGAAAGCCTGAGGAAGTATGGGGATCATTGTGTGGGCTGAAGTAGAAAGAAGCCCAGAAAATGAGCCAAATGGAGGAATTCTATCATTTGCATTCTATCAGAAAATCTTCACTGTTGAAATGCAATTCAAATTGTTCTACTCAAAATTGTTTTACTCTGACAAGTGCTCATGGAGTCTGCTTCACAGAGTTAGTCATTGTTTATTCTGAAAGGCGTTTCTGCTGCTATCCATTTAAAACTAGTTGTGCCATCTGTGTGCCATGATCTAGTCATTTCCCAAAAGAAAGCTAGAAAGGTAAAAGACTGTTTTCAGCGGCACGGTGACTACTGCACCATTTCTTGTGAGTTGTATCTGTATCGCTCCGGGTCCCCAGGTCTCTGGTTTGACAAGTCCATGTTAGCTGCGTGTGACTTCTGGGCCCTTCATCCCGGCATTTCTCCCAGCTCCCACTTTGGCTTATTTGACTTTGGCTTTCCAAATGGATCGCAACACTATTTTTAATCTTCCTTGTTGGCCCAAATCCTCTTCTCCACTATATTTGTTGAAAAACTCTCTGCTGGCAGAATTTCACTCTCTGAGAATCTTCTTCTCCTCCTTGAACTTTGTGAGATTCAGGCACACTGAACAAATAGAGGAATTCTCACTTTGTATCTGGCACTGTATTAAGGATTTTGACAAATTTTCCTTTGACACAAATAGGTTATAAATAATATATTCATAATTAATGCAGTTAATATATTTATTTTAGAATGACCACATATGTCAGTTCTTTCTATAGTCTACATTTGAGCTCAAACTAGAAATGACATCATTTTGATTTATTACATTCCAAACTACCAGTTTCATGTGGATATTGGAGAACTGAATATTTGCTCAGTTTATAACAAGGTCAACTGATAATTCTTAAAACACCTGGTTAGTGATGGACAAAAGCCTACTTTTTTACGGCTAATGAAGAATTAGCTTCTAACTTGAAGCTAATTAACATCTAAGATGAAGAATATTTTAAAGAGAAATATGTTAAATTAGTATCTGTGGCCCATTCCATTACTATCTTTAGTCATAGAAACGTTTATCAATCCTTTGAAACAAGGTAGGCACTGTGCCAGGTTCTGCAGATGCCATGGTGAATAAGAGGGTATGCCCTGTTCCCTTGTGGGGAGGACCCAAATTGTGAAAGACATCAGTGCCACTCAAAGACTATACAATCACAGCACTCTTTTCATTTGAATATTTCCCTGGTATTAATATAGATATAGTCTCTTGAGAAAAATACCTAGAAAAATATCTGAACCAAAAATCTTAATCCAGATGTTCACCTAGGTTAAGCAGATGTTTAACCAAAGAAGCAAGGTAGAAAATGTGGCAAACTGGCAGATGCATGCCCAGGCTAAAGGGACACGCTGCCACATGGAAAGGTGGGCTGAGTGTTGCCAGAGTTTCACATGTTTTCTAGTGAAGCCAGACTCTTAAGTGTTGAAAAGCAATTTAAAAATTATGGGGCCAAACAAAAGTATATGAAGATTTGGCCTGCAAGCCACCAATATATTTTTTTAAAAAATGGGAGAGTTAGGTTTATGATGACCTGATTTAATACCATCAATTCAAATCTTAGGTAATTTCTTATAAGCAAATTCCCAAACCTCTCCTGAGCACTACCTATCTATGCAATGTGTAGCCTACCCAGCAGGTGGTGTTTGACAATGACATTCTAGAAGTGCTAATCTTCATAAAGTCTGTCATATTTCATTTTCACATGATAATGACCATTATTCTCTGCCTCTTCCACTCGTAATAAACTCTACTGTTCAAACTAAGTGTACTACATGCTTTCTTCAACTTTTAAATTTTAATTTATTGTATCTGTCATGTAATTATGTTGTAATACTTAGGCCACAGAAAACCCTTTAATTGTCACTAACTCTTGTTTGAACTTCTTATGCATTTTTCTTGTCATAAATGAAGAAGTTATTCATGGTTTAAATCTTATTTGATATTCTATGGTCTGCTTTGAAATTTCTTTAAGCTAAAATCATTATCCTGCCATACAGTATTTGGACACAATGGGGAATTGATCAGCAATTTGTTCACATATTCTTTCTTGAGAAAGTAGTTTCCTGTGAGAAGTCCTACTTTCCAGTACTCTTTTTTTGGAGGAAAAAGAAGGGGGGAATTCTTAGTTAGCACGTTCTTACAAAAGGTTCTCAATCTTAAAGTCTGCCCTATTTGAACTCTAGGCATAGGATCCACATTTGGTCACTAGTCAGCACGACAGTTCTTTAGGACCTAGTTAAAGCTCACATGGTGTCTCAGATGGTAAAGAATCTGCCTGCAATATGGGAGACCCAGGTTTGATCCTTCTTTTGAGTAGATCCCCTGGAGAAGGAAACAGCTACCCACTCCAGGATTCTTGCCCGGAGAATTCCATAGACAGAGAAGCCTTGTGGGCTCCAGTCCATGGGATCACAAAGCGCTGGACACAACTGAGTGACTAACACTTTCCCTTTCACTTTCAATCCTCATATGTTTGGGGGTCAAGTCTCATCTAGAACCCTGTTGAGAGAAATAGTCCATTCCTTCCCCCAGAAATTCCAAGGCTACTTCTTAGAAAGCTGTATAAATGGGCCATGCTGCTTGGATTGCCATAAAATTAACTGAATGAATTTCACTCTGGAACAATATCCCTATTCTATCAGAATGTACTAAAATGAAGAGCTTTAGGTAAGTATTATCGTATTCACTGAAGCTATTATGAGGTGGTGGTTGGTTAGTTGCTAAGTCATTGTCCAACTCTTGCGACCCTATGGACTGTAGTCCTCCAGGCTTCTTTGTCCTTGGGATTTCTCAGACAAGAATATTGGAGTGGGTTGCCATTTCCTTCTCCAGGGGATCTTCCCAACCTAGAGTGTGTACCTGTGAATCCTGCATTGCAAGCAAGCAGTCTGCATTATAAGTGGATTCTTTACCACTGAGCCACCAGGGAAGCTGTTATGATATAGAAAATGTCTATCATATTAAGCAGAAAAAGCTGCTCATAGGTAGAGGGTATATTAAATTTAACACAAAGTCAAAGCTCAAATTTAACGATGATTGTGGTGCTCTATTCATTTTTTTTTATTGATTTCAACTCTCTTACTCTCATTTATAATGTTCAAGGTTCTACCTTTTTTGTTTTACATTTTATTTTACTGATTCACCTTGAGTGTAGTCTTCCAGGCTCTATGGCAGAATTTGTTCCTAAAGACCCTGATAGCTCAGTTGGTAAAGAATCTACCTGCAATGCAGAAGACCCCGGTTCAATTCCTGGGTTGGGAAGATCCACTGGAGAAGGGATAGGCTACCCACCCCAGTATTCTTGGGCTTCCCTTGTGGCTCAGCTGGTAAAGAATCCGCCTGCAATGTGGGAGGCCTGGGTTTGATCCCTGGGTTGGGAAGATCCCCTGGACAAGGGGAAGGCTACCCACTCCAGTATTCTGGCCTGGAGAATTCCATGGACTGTATAGTCCATAGGGTCACAGAGAGTCAGACAGGACTGAGCAACTTTCACTTTCACAAGCAATTAAATATAATCACTGACAACTTCTATCTATTTTAGTTTGATGACTCTAGTACTTTATATATTTCCAATATCTGCTTTCTTACTACTTTTTCTCTAGGCTATCAAGTTCTCAAAATCTAAATATTAGCTTCTTAAGAAGCTTGGGAAGGAGAAAAATAACAAGGTATTGCCTAGGATGAAATTCAAGAAATGTCATGATGATCTCCTTTCCTTCTCTAACACTTGTTTTTATCAAATCTGTGAAATCCACAAATGATAAATCCTGGAATGTGATAATTAGAATTCCTTCTAGTCACAATAAGTCTAAATTTTCTTAAAAATTTAAAAAAAAAAAACAAAAAACAGCAAGAAAGATATAATTAGAAAACTCCAAAGTAGTGCCAAGGAGCTATGAGGGTCATTCAGTTTTAACCTCCCAGAAGTTTAAAATTTAAATAACTGTACTTTCAAAGAAGGTCTGTGATTTTAAATTGCAAAACTCTCGAGGAGAAAAAAAAAATGAGCAAGGTGGCTTCCTTGTCAATTAAATAGTAAATTTTCAGATGGCACAAACTGCCATTTTAAATCAATTCAACAGAAATACAACAGGATTGAAATGTGTGGTCACAACTAGCATAATGGTAAGGCTTATTTTATAATTTTGCATTGGGTAATGGAGGCCACCTGCCAAACCTGGTACGGGTGTGAGAAGGACATTTGCCTTCATAGGTAAAGGAAAACCTTTCAAGGAAGTTAAAGTGAAATGAATATGACCTAGGAGATTTGAATAACCAACCAAACTTTTGTCAAATCTTATTTTAACTGACTTTGTATATTAATGGCATTAGTCTTGCACCTTTCAATGTCAAGCTATATATGAAAATATGAGCATTTAATATTGGGAAGTCTATGATTAGAACCTTAAGGTAAATGTTTAAAATACAGTTGGAATAGAATATTGGCAAGAAGCAATTATATTGTGACAGATCTTTCTGAATGCAAAATACTCTGTTGTTCTGATAGCGCTCTAATTCTCTTTCTCTGAATCTGTCTCTGGTTCTCTATTTTTTCAATAGCACTGTGTCAACAAATACATTTTTTTTTTTTTTTAACAAATACATTTTAAATTATCTAGTTTACCTGGTCTGCCACCTAAGAAACCATGATTTTATTGGTTAAAATCCTGATTTTATTAAGAAATGAAGCATTTTATAATAATTAACAAGAACCTTTGTTGTTTTTACTGTGAATATTTATTTTCATGCATTGTAAAAAGCTTGGAACCCTTTCCTCCTCACTCGGTAAAAGAGTTTTGTTTGTCCATTAACTTTGTTAACTTTTCTTGCACACTTACATCTTAGCCAATATCTTGTTTTTCAACATTTAGCAAAGAACACACTTTTATAATAATAGTCAAAATCTATCGCAGTCCTATTAAAAAGTTAAGCAGAAGTTTAAATCTGATTTCTATTTCCCACATAGCAATAATGTGTATTCAATTGAGAGAAGAAATTCTTAACAACTGAGAATTGATGCATGTACCATAATCCTGCTTGCAATGAAATTACATGAGTATTTTACTGTGCAGTATGTTAGGGTGGAAAGAGAACATAATTTCCTCAAGGGAAGAGAATATTTTTTAACCAAATATCCAACTCTCTAATGAAAAGTTTGAATATTAACATAATTTTGCATGAAATCACTCTATGCCTCAAAATGCAGGTGTGTTGAAGCCCACATGAACAATATTCTTAATAAAATAAATAAGCAAGGGATTCATTGAATAAATGAATGAAATGAACAAACAGAACTGAGAAGGAATCACTTAAATTAGTGGATACCTGAAGCTTTAAAATATTCATACTTTCCTCATCTATGTTTATACAACATTTAACTTTACGGGAGTTAAATTAATACACAATTAACTACCGGTGAAAATAAATACTTTTATAACATGTTACAGAAGACTAGTAAAACTGTCCCTCAGAATAATTTCCCTGATAAAATTACACTCTCCACAATCTACTTTAATCACATTAAAGGTAAAGTCAGAATCCGCATTTGGAAGAAGATATGGGAGATGTGATTACATATGATTAATACTTTCATTATTATATTTTTCTTCATTTTCAAGTATTTCAACAGTTAAGTACATATTTTGCGATATGAAAAAATTAAAGCACTGTAAATGTTACTGAATAATTAAAATAAAGTCTCCAATATACAAATGTCCTGATATATAAATACTCAGAAAAAATCCTAAGGTCTCTGGTCCCCAAATACTTCTGGAAATTATCTTGCTTTTTTCTTCTTGTGCCTGTCAACTAATTGCTACCTGGGACCAGCATTTTTTTCCAGCATGTCCCCTATTTGTTAACCATTAATTTGAGGCAGCATGTCATCCTTAAAGGTAAAAACAGCAAAAGTGAAAAAGGGAAGACCAAACTGTTGCTTCTTCCTTTGCTTCAAATGGTAATGCTCTCTGGCTCCCTACACAATACCGTGTGGTCTAGGTAAAGGCTTTCAGAAATAATTTTTAGGATCTATATTACCTAGAGTAGCCTGAATCTATTTTTCTTCTGTTTTAGAACATTCTTCCTTGGTAACCAAATCCCACTTTTAGTAAGCTTTTGTGCTTTTGCTCTTCATACAAAGTATGGAGGAAGAAAAAAACAAAACTTAAAAAGCCTAAAGAAACAAAGTAGGAGGTGTAGGAGAGAATCATTTTACCTCCTGTAACTTTCCCCTCTGCTGTTTGTACTGAAACGTTTGTTGTTATTTAATCATTACGTTTTGTCTGACTCTTTTGCAACCCCGTGGACTGTAGCCCACCAGGTTCTTTGTCCATGGGATTATCCAAGCAAGAACACTGAAGTGCGTTGTCATTTCCTTCTCTAGGGGATCTTCCTGACACAGAGATCAAACCCATGTCTCCTGCTTGGCAGACAGATTTCTTTACCGATGAGCCACCTGGGAAGCCGAAGTAAAACCTTTAAGAAACCTTAATATTATATTGTGTGTTCTGTTCAGGGAAAGCAGCATAAAGGAAATTAATGAGAACTAATTATTTTGCACTTGATTAGAGATGTTAGAAATATTCATCTGAAATGATAAGACATTGGTTAAAATTAAAAAAAAAAAAAAAAAAGGAAACAAGCAATGCCTTGTAAGCACTATTCTAAATGAGGTGCTCTTGTAGGTACCAGGATAGAGAAGAGGCCTGTGGTTATCCCTTTCTTCTAATTTTGGGCAAATATTAGGTTGGTGAAAAAGTAATTACAGTTTTGGACATTGAATTTTAAATCATTATAACTAGGCTCAAACACATCTTTATTAATCAAAATAGGAAGTCAACACATTTTTGCTAGCTAGAAATAAACTTGTTTATTCCTATAGCATAAAAATCCATGCTTCGGGATTCAATGACCTCTGGAAAGCATTTTTGCCTCCTGCTGGTTGTGAAGGATTTCCCCTGCTAAAAGTTGTTGAGATGCTTGAAGAAGTAGTAGTCAGTTGGCAAGAAGTCAGTGAATAAGGTAGAAGAGGTATAACTTCGTGGCCCAATTTGTTCAACTTTTGAAGCATTGGTTGTGCGACGTGCAGTAGGGCATTGCCCTGCAGAAGAAATGAGCCCTTTCTATTGACCAATGCTGGCTGCAGGCCTTGCAGTTTTCAGTGCATCTCATCGATTTGCTGATCATACTTCTCAGATGTAATGATTTCACAGGGATTCAGAAACCTGTACCAGATCAGACAGGTAGTAGACCACCAAAGAGTGACCATGACCATTTTTTTGGGTGCAAGTTAGGCTTTGGGAAGTGCTTTGGAGCTTCTTCTCAGTCCACCCACTGAGCTAGTCATCGGCAGTTGTCATAAAATCCACTTTTATAATAATAATTTTCAGTTAATTCATGAAGCACCCATTTTTCAAGCTTTTTCATCTTTCCAATTTGCTTCAAATGTTGAATGACCATAGAATGGTCAACACTGAGTTCTTCAGCAACTTCTCATGTTGTTGTTAGAGGATCAGCTTCTACGATCCTCTCAGTTGGTCATTGTCAAACACGGCCAGCCACTGTGCTTCTCATCTTCAAGGCTCTCATCCACTTTGCAAAGCTTCTTGAACCACCACTGCACTGTCTGTTAGCAGTTCCTGGGCCAAATGCATTGTCAACGTTGTGAGTTGTCTGCTGTGTTACAACCCATTTTGAACTTGAATAAGAAAATCGCTCAAATTTGCTTTTTGCCTAACATCATTTCCCTAGTCTAAAATAATTATCAAATAAATAGCAAGTAATGTCATTAGCAAAAAGACATACAGCAAGAAACAAGCAGTAAAATGTATTATGTGCACTCATAGTTATGTATAACATAAATCTAACTACTTTTAGAATACATTTCAGTATCAAACAGTAACGTTCAACAATCCAAAAACTGCAATTACTTTTGCACCAAACTAATACATTCCATTCTGAGAGAATGGATAGGAAGCCTAATCAGGACTCCTATTAGGCTGAATTCTCTAATCAAGATTTAGCAACAATAAAGTTGTTGTTTTGAAATTCTCTCTGATACCATGTTTCCTTCTCAATCTGTTCTATGCTGGAAGCAGAGGCAGAAGGAATTCAAGCCCACCAGTAGATAAGACAGACTTTTTCCTTTGCTGTGGAGAATTCAGTTTTTGTTGTAGTAAAGTGTCATCAAACTGTTGCACAAGCAAAACTTTACTCAAATTAGGATAGAAAGTGAAGTCGCTCAGTCATGTCCGATTCTTTGCGACCCCATGGACTTTAGTCTACCAGGCTCCTCTGGTAGAGGAGGGATTTTCCAGGCGAGAGCACTGGATGGGTTGCCATTTCCTTCTCTAGGCATCTTCCCGACCCAGGGATCAAACCCGGGTCTCTGGCATTGCAGGCAGACACGTACCATCTGAGCCACCAGAGAGGCCTCAATTAGGATAAATGCTTTATAAAAGATCTCATGGGATCATCTACCAAGAGAACCCAACCAGGTCTGGCAGGGAAGGCTTTCTTGAGAAAGGGAGTTTTGAGCTGAACTCAGAAAGATGAATTGTTGAGACTACTCACGTAGCGGGAGAGAGAAGTGGGAGTGTGCTATGCAAAGGGAAGAACTTGGGCAGAAGCAGCATGGTATGATCATTGGTTAGAGAGGTCCACCTGTTTGATATGTAAAAGCAAGTAAGTAGATGACAGTGAGGTAGGCAGGGGCTTTCTTCCTTATCCCTGGAATAATGGGACACCATTTAGTGATTATAAGCCAGAATCAGATCTTTGTTTTTAAACTAATCAGTAAGGCTTCAGTGAGGTGAATGTTTCAAAAGGATGCAAGAATAGATGTGAAGAAAGTTTCTAGGAGATCATTACAATATTGTCCTTCACCAGAAAGCTTTAACTCTGGGAGTCCTCAACCACTGTGTAGTCAGTGGGAAAGAAAATGTCCTGATTCCAGGTGCACTGTGGAGATGCAACCTTAGTATATCTGGCAGGGAATATGCCTGCATATTTCCAATAAAACTAATGTCAATTGGTTCTCCTCACGCTAACAGCACAGTATGCCCCAATACACATGGCTAAAGTGGATCTTTGGAGGCTAGTTGAAGAAAGTATCACCTTTTACAAATTTTCCTTGGACCTATATTCTATTGACTCTCCAAAATGACTGTACTCACTCCTCTTCCAGGAGGGAGCTACCATTATTTGGCAATTCTTTATTTCTAACTGACCTTTCCTCTTTATCCCGGATAAATACTTTCAATTGACTCTTCACACCTAATGTTCCCTGTATATTTTGAAGGTATATCAAACTCAACATTTCTAATACTATACTTGTTTTTCAATCCACTTTGAATTCCATATCTCATTAATGGTGAGAAACACCAAGTATTGTCATCATCTGTCACTCTTTTGAATACTAATGAAGCTCACCTTAGAACTATTGATACCTTAAACTTGGTTCTTCCTCCTCTTCTAATAATAATAAATAATAATGATAATAACAATAATAATTAAAGCTTATTAGGAGCTTAATATGCATTTGAAAACTATGCTGAACACTTTATATTCACTTAATCCTCACAATGATCATGTGCTATTATCATCCCACTATTCAGAGGAAATTGAGACTTCAGAGAAGCCATATTATGTTATATCGAAACTCAGGGATATCATATCTGAGGCCCTTCACAATTTGACCATACCTTACCTCTTCAGGTTCATCTCTCACAATCCATCCAACTTCTACAGTCCAGTGATAATCAACCTCTTGACTATTTTCTAAATATGCCACACTCTGTAATGACTCTGAAAATAAGCTATTTCTGACTCAATTTTCAAGGTCAACCTTAAATGTTAGCTCCTTTATGAAACCTCTAACTTTCCTGTACCACTCCTATTCATCTCCATGGTTCTTTAACTGAAGTTTCTGTCCTATAGGTAACTAAATTCAGGTTACAATGATTTGTTTATAAGTATGTCTTCTCAGGAGAGTTTTAGTTTTCCAGGGATGGACAAATATCTTATGCTTAGAGTCCAGAACAGTTCCTGAAAAGTGGCAAGAATTCCGTTACTTTTTACGAAAAGAGTGATGATGTCTAACATCTATCTCTAGCACCAAGTTCTCACACATATTGTCCATTTAATCCTCACAACAGCCCTATTAAGAAAGTACACTTATCCCCATTTCACACATAAAGAAGTCGAGAGTCAAAGAGATTACATAACTAACACAGATATTATAAACTGTCTCCTAATACCTGTTCTTCAATTTTCTCTCATGGAAATAAAATCCACATTTTTTAGGTGGTCTTATGGCTATCCAGAACCATGACTTTAATTCCTTTAAGGCTTCTAACTAGGTAGCCCTTGTAAGTAAGATCTGAACCTTGGCTGCACTATTAAGAGAAAGAAGGTATGTATCTACTTCTACTTTTCTCCTTTTCTTTTGGATGAAATGAGAAAACAGTGGTGGTCATCAGGGAAGACACAGACGGGGTAACACTCTAGAGAGAGCAGAGCAACAAAGCAATCTGAGTTATTCAATAACTATTAAGGTATTTTCTTGATTTGTTTAAAGTACAAAAATGATGAACACTGAGAAAATGGTAATTGCCTTAAATATCACATTACTTTGAATACCTGAGGAAAGAATTAATGAAGTTTTACTTTATTGAGCTTAAGAATATGTCAACAAATTAAATAATATTACAACAAACTCCAGGAGACTGTCTTAATACTTTTATTTTATCAGAACTTTGTATGACATATGAAGCTTAAATAAATAATCCATCACCTTAAATTTATAAATTACTATTTTAACATTAAATGTTAATGTTTAACAATTACTAAATGTTTAACAATTATTATTTTAACACACAATTATAAATTTAACATTATTTGTTGTCATCCACTAAAATTTGCCTGGCATGAAAAAGGACTACGTACATGTATAATTATGTTTTCTAGACTAATTATTCTCTTGAGGATTATGAAATATGAAAATAAAGTATATCACTAATTTGATTGTTGCCTGAGTCTAAGGAAATGTAGATGAAATGAAGAAACTGAGGAAATGGGAAGATCAGTGGATGAGGCGATAACTCAGCATCTATGAGGCAATGGGAAAGAAATAGGCTTTTGCAGCTCTGAGTTTGAGCTCTTCTATATAAAGTCCAAGCACTTGCTACTTAAACTTCTCTATCTTATTTTTGCAAATGTGATGGATAGAAGGGTAGCTATCTTATGCAAATATTGCAAAGCATAAAAGAGCAAATGTATGAAAAGCACCTAACCCAGCATCTCACAATATAGTAGATAAGCGATCAACAGCAATACATTTTATTCTTATTTTGGTGCTCTAAGAAATTTAATATCTTGATGGCCCACTTTTTTTTTTTTCCTCTAAAAGAAAAGGGGACTGACTTTGAGTAGAGTGCCCAGAGTTCTGATCTCAACAACTTACACTTTTCTATAGAAGTAGACTTTATATTGTGGATTTTATATTTTTTCCATGTAAGGAAGTAATGACTGAAAACGCATTCCCTTTGGACTTCCTGTTTGTTTGTTTGTTGTTGCCACAAGCCACTTTCTCAGGATGGGCATTTGTCTACAGGCTGTGTTTGGGGACCACTGGATTAAATGCTGTTCTGTTACCCAGTTTCTTTTGCAACTGGAAAACAGCTTGATCCTATAAATCCATGCCTGTCTAATTACACAGATGTACACAGATAATTTCTTGAATGTAAATTAAAAATAAAATTTACTTATAAATAAGATATAAAAGAAAGAGTATGGAGAAGATGTTCAAGATCTACACAATTAATTTAAACATTGATCAATTTAGCAATCTATTCCTTTCCTTTAAAACTCTAACAGTTACTCAAAAGTTGACAATTTTTGAAAACATATAAGCTTGTTTTATTTATACATAGGAATAAAAGCTAATAGTGGAGTGAGTTTGGGCTTTGAAATTGGACAGAATTGCCCATTAACACTGGTTCATCAGTCATAATTCTGTGAGAAGCTGCCTGAGCACTTCATCTCTCAGAGCATCTGTATTCTTCTGGGGAAACTGATCACAAATGTCTCAAGGGCACTTGTGAGAAGTAAAATAAGAAGGCCTGCATAGAGTAATACTTAGTCAGTGCTTGGTAAATTTATTTTAAAATGCACGTCTTTCCACCTTTTTCTCTTTTCCCAGTTTGCCCAGGAAATGCTCTGTGTACACTTGTCCCAGTCAAATTAATGATGGTGCTCCTTTTCACATTCGTCAGTGCACAAGTTTGGATGAAAATTTAAACAGTGGTCCTACTTGTGAAAGAATCCTCCCCATGGTGTGTCCTTTGGGACTTAACCTTCATTCTTAGGCCAAGCTTTTCAAGCAGTTATTTTAAAAAATATAAAGATTAAGTGAATACTTTGCGTTTGTAAGAGAGGAGAACAGAACAATACCGTTCAGCTGCCTGGGGAATCATATCCTTCATCCACAGTTTACATCCTTCACCTACTATTTACTAGCTATATTACAAGGTAAAACTGTTTAATCCTTCTGAGTATTTGTTTTTCATCCCTTATCTAAATTGGTGACATTAAGATTAAAGGAGATGATAAAGTATCTGGTAGAATATATGATACTCAATAAATGTTCAATATGTGAGTGCTATTATATTCTTATTTTAACATATGGGTTCATACACTAATGGAAGAATGTACATTCATATGATATTTCTGGGGGCACATGTGTATATAAAGTAAAAATGTGGATGCTTTCTGAGCCCTCCAGAAAACTCAGAATTCTAAGAATTCTATCAAGGAAATAAGCATGGGTTTACATATTGGCAAAGGAAATGGCAACCTACTCCAGTATTCTTTCCTTGAAAATCCCATGGACAGAGGATCCTGGTGGGCTATAGTCCATGGGGTCACTTTACAGCTTTGCTTAAGTATAATTGATGCCTACTGAACCATACATAAAGTTCACAATTTGTTGAATTTTGACGATTTATCCACTTCTGAAACCATCAGCACAATCAAGATACTGACCACACATCATCCCTAACAGTTTCAACTTGTTTACTGTAGTATATTTTCTCCTCTTCCTATTCTTAGACAAGACTAAATGCAATTTTTAATAGTGAAAGAATGGGCAATCTAAAAGTCAAAATGAAATACTAGATAAGTAAGTTTACATTAGGTTTCGGTGGTAATACACTGAGCTGATTAAAGGTATGGGCTTTGGTGTTGCACATAAGGAAATAACCCACCCCAATATTCTTGCCTGGAAAATCCCATGGACAGAGGAACCTGGTAGGCTACAGTCTACGGGGTTCAAAGAGTCAGACAGAACTGAGCAACTAACACCTTCACTTTCACCCTATTTCTTAGTACTTGTATCACCTTGATAAGAACCAATCTCTCTGAGCCTCAATTTGTTTATCACTAAAACAGAAAAAATGCCTACTTCAGAGAATAAATGGCCTACAGTATTTATAGGACATAGTAGAGAATTCATTTTGGGATCTAGTTAGACCTCAATAAATGGTAGTTATTATTGGGTACCAAGAAGAAAATCATGTGCAGGATATTTAATGAGTTAGGAAATGTTCATAATCAAGTGACAAAAGCAAGTTATTATTTGGAGAACCACCATATTTTGATTTTAAAAACTATACATATATAGATTCATAGAGAAGAACATGTTTGTAGATATACCAATATGTTAACAATGAATATCACTAATGATTTATATTTTTTTAGTATTGTCTATGTTCCACAATAGATAAATTTTCGTTTTGGTAATCTGATAAAAAATATAGGAACTTTGTACATTTTTAAAAAGTAAGTGTGAATTTCGTTCATTCATTTAGTAGTCAGACATTTACTTAGTATTTATTCCAGAGTAGACACTGTGGGACAGTGGAGTTAAAAAATAAAAATGAAAAAATATTTACTCTCAAGAGAGAAAAAAGCACTATTCACATCACAGTATTTTTAAATATTTTCATTTAATTAATAGAATAATTTGAGAAGAATTAAGTGTCAGGTTGTAGGTCATAAAAAGTAGAGCCCTACAACACACAGGGTTTATTTTTCTACTTCTAAAACTATATATACCCTTTATATCAAGTATAACTTATCTGCATATGTCTGTCTTCTAAAAATTATTTTTATATATTTTTATTCTATTTTTATGAAGGCAAAAGGAGAAGGTGGCAGTAAGTGATGAGATAGTTAGACAGCACTACTGACTCAGTGGACATGAATCTGAGCAAACTCCGGGAGGAAGCAGAAGACAGAGGAGGCTGTTGTGTTGCAGTCCATGGGCTCACAAAGAGTCAGACATGTAGCGACCGAACAACAACAAAAATGTTACAACATCACTGTCTGTG
This sequence comes from Cervus canadensis, assembly GCF_019320065.1. Classification (NCBI taxonomy): domain Eukaryota; kingdom Metazoa; phylum Chordata; class Mammalia; order Artiodactyla; family Cervidae; genus Cervus; species Cervus canadensis. The sequence continues at coordinate 51,064,511 of NC_057388.1, forward strand.
TCACCTACCTTAAATCAGAAGCACTAATGAAATGTGTCTATTTAATACTTTTGCATAATAAACAGCTGATAAATTAATGACATATCATGTGAATAACTCGAAATAGAGAACTGCAAGCTTGTATTTCAGATTGCTATAAAACAACTCAGGATTCTTCTCAAGCAAAGCAACATAGTTAATTCACACCAAATTCTTTCACTAAAATTAAAACCATTTCTAAATATGCTGTTTCTTTGGTTTAAAAACCTGTCCTATTTAAAACAAAATTACCATTGGCCAGAGGTACCAATAAACATGTACAATGAGTAAACATAAAAACAATGAAAGTGAAATTAATGAAATATGAAGGAACTTAAAAATATTTAAAATAATCCCACATTTATATTAATAGTATTAAGAAAGTGTATCTTCTATATTATAGAAAAACTGTCTAACACAGAACTAAACTTGTTAGATCTTTAAATAGCTAACTATTTCAAACACAAAGGAACTCCAAGATTACTGAATTTGAGCCCCACTGTGCTACCATCTTGATTTTAGCCATTGATCTGGTTAGAATGTCAGGTTCTCTTGCTTTCTGTGTTATGCTAAATTGCTAATGTCTGACAACAAGCAGCACTTTTCCAGGCTCAGACATTATGTTGATATGCTAATGATCCAAAATGAGGCCACTAGACATCAATTACATAAATGAGGCTAGGAACAGGGCCAACACAGGTACATTCTACTAATTTGTTCATCTCTGTTGGCCATAAGCCAACTGCATGACAAGCAAATTGCCCCTAAAGACATTGGGGCATGAGTCCTTTGCTTCAGAGAAGGATTGTACTCTTCATACCTGTGTGATCTCTATCTGCCTAAGGACATTTTAATGAATCATACAATGACCTATTGAGAATACATCTGATGGGTCAGTAAATTCACATACTGGGAAGAGTACAAAGCACTAAAAAATATCTAAGTAGAAAACAAACTATCTGAGACCAACATAAAACTAAAATCAAGTTTCTAAAGCACAATGTAGGAAAAATGCAAAGGACAATATCATTTTTTTCTAATATTTTAAATTTTGAAAAAGTATAACTCTATATCACTAACAGATTTAGTGTAACTGAGTTTAATCCCAACAATTAAACATTATCCTCTATTCTCACAATGTATTTTTACATATGATATACTAACAACTTCAAGCCAAAATGTTTCCCATTAGGACACACCTTTGAATTTTTAATATAAATGAGCAGAGAAATCTAATGCTTTGAATATCATTTTAGGGCAAACATAAACACAATTAATGAATGGTATCTACAAACAGAAGATAAGCAATTAACAGTGTAGTAAAATAAAGACAATAAAATTTAATGTGTTCTACCCTCATATATGCAGATGACACCACCCTTATGGCAGAAAGTGAAGAACTAAAGAGCCTCTTGATGAAAGTGAATGAGGAGAGTGAAAAAGTTGGCTTAAAGCTCAATATTCAGAAAACTATGATCATGGCATCCTGTCCCATCACTTATGGCAAATAGATGGTGAAAGAGTGGAAACAGTGGCTGACTTTATTTTTGGGGGCTCCAAAATCACTGCAGATGGTGATTGCAGCCATGATATTAAAAGACTCTTACTCCTTGGAAGGAAAGTTATGACCAACCCAAACAGCATATTAAAAAGCAGAGATGTTACTTTGCCAACAAAGGTCCATCTAGTCAAAGCTATGGTTTTTCCAGTAGTCATGTATGGATGTGAGAGCTGGACTATAAAGAAAGCTGAGCACCAAAGAATTGATGCTTTTGAACTGTGGTGTTGGAGAAGACCCTTGAGAGTCCCTTGGACTGCAAGGAGATCCAACCAGTCCATCCTAAAGGAGATCAGTACTGAGTGTTCATTGGAAGGACTGATGTTGAAGCTGAAGCTCCAATACTTTGGCTACCTGATGCGAAGAGCTGACTCATTTGAAAAGACCCTGATGCTGGAAAAGATAGAAGGCAGGAGGAGAAGGGGACGACAGAGAAGGAGATGGTTGGATGATATCACCGACTCGATGGACATGAGTTTGGGTAAACTCTGGGAGTTGGTGATGGGCAGGGAGGCCTGGCATGCCTTGGTCCATGGGGTCGCAAAGAGTCGGACACGACTGAGTGACTGAACTGAACTGAACTGAACTGACACTGTCTTGGAAATCACCTGATAGGGGTTTAAACGAAAGGATACAAAATTTCTACATGCTAACATCACATGGGGAAAACTCTGTTCTAATAAGTTTTTGATATAGTAAAGAAACTATTATAATGGTTTATTGTTTATTTTTGGCTATTTTGGCAGTAATTTAAGAGAGACACTATATGCAGAATCAAGCCATTTAGTAGGGCCTTCATGTCCTTTCTTCAGAAATGTCCAAGTCAGACCAGCTTACTTTTATAGCAGGAGGGGAAAACAAGAAAATGCAAGTGCTGATTTCAGCCATCAGTGCCGCAGAAACATTCAGTCTACAAACTGCAGCATCTGGATGGCCTAACAATCACCGATTCCAAACCAGGTAAGGACGGAAGTCCTGGATGGGGACAAGTTGCTTCCCAAGAGGCAGGGATTAGGAAAGGAGAAGAGTCAAAGTTAAAGTTAATAGAACAGAACTTCTCACCTCACTGTTTTTTGGTTTGTATTCCTGCTTCAGTCTTCAGGCCTGAGTCTTGTGAAAGTTCTAACTCCAACCTCAGCACTTCCCAGCTATGGTTCAGATATGTTCTGTCTTTCCTGCTGACAAGCATCCTCCATCAGCCCCCACCACAAGCCCCCAGCATCCTGGGACCTCTTTCTTCAAGAAATAGTGGATTTGTTTTCCATTTGGAAGCTGTGCCTGCTCTTGACTGACACAGAGCTCCATCTTTACAGAACTTCTAGTTCTCTAATGCTTTCAAAAGATGATTATTTTAGAGAAAATTCTTAGTTATCAGACTGGTGTATTCACTTTACTCATATCATGGGTGACTTTTCAGTGAAACAGACGGAGTAGCATTTTGATAGCCTACTTGTCAAAAGAGGGAAACAGATGAGCCATCTCACATGAGATTATATCCCACAGTGATTAACAGTATGAAGTGTGGCATGAAGACAATCTGCATTTGAGCCTTAGGTTTACCACTTACAAGTTATGAGCTTTAACCTCTTTGTGCTTCAGATACTACCATCATCCACCTACAATTACTGTTGTGAAAATGTAATTTTAAAAATGTCTGTAAAGCACTTAGTGTACTGTCTGGCTATAGTACATGCTATCTGTATGTCAGGTTGGTGTCACAAGTGGTGGTATTTACAGTCAGGAAGCTTCCTCCAGTGGATTCAGCAGTACTCTCAGCATATGAATGTCCCCTCTAGTTGGGCAAGAAGCATCAATGCTGCAATTCACCCTTTCTGCTATGGTAGATTAAAAATGGCAACAAATTCTTGGCTACTCCTGACACTGTGAGATGAGTTTAATTATCTTCCTCAGAAAAAAATAACCTGGCCTTACTGACTTGCTGGACAAACAGAGGGAGATAGAAGCAATGTTCTTGGACTTCCAAGGCTACATCAAAGCCTTAGAGTTTCCATCCTGGACTATTCTATGGAACTCCTGTTGCTAAGCTGTGAGAAAGCCCATGCAACCCACATTAAGAGGAACCAAAGCACTCAGTTGACAGCCCTGGCTGAATTCAGATCCAGAGATCAGAACCAACTTATTAGGCTTGTGAGTGAGCCATCTGAAGGGGCTGTCCTGCAGCTTAAGTCAAGCAGCCTCAGTTGAAGCTACGCAGAATAGAGACAAACCTTGCAGTTAAGCCCTACCGAAACTGTCAATGTGTGTAAGCAAAATAAATGACTATTATTTTAAGGTACTAAGTTTTGGGGTGGTCTGTGACACAGCAGTAGGTAACTGGAATGTTTGTCAGAGCAGTCTAGTCAGCAATGACATCAGAGTTCTGTTTATCAGTACCTAATTTATTTTGGTACAATGCTATGATATAGCAGTGGCTGACGAAGGCATCACTGTTGATTCCATGAATTTGACTGTTCAATAGCCACTATGCTGGCTGTTCCAGCAAGTCTTCTCAATCCTCTTTATAAGTCTCGTTAGAGACTAAAGATCTGTCCAAAACGGTACAGGGGTTTACATCCACTGTTCTGCCACCCTTCCTCAAAAACACACATGGTGAAGGTTCTGATGATGATGAGTGTGGCCTCCAAAACTGGGCCTACATCAATTGGCTATTAAAATTATTTTAGCTCTCTCTCGCCTCCGCGCTTCCAAGATGACCAAGAAAAGAAGGAACAACGGTCGTGCCAAAAAGGGCTGCGGCCACGTGCAGCCTATTCGCTGCACCAACTGTGCCTGATGGGTGCCCAAGGATAAGGCCATTAAGAAGTTCATCATTGGGAACATTGTAGAGGCTGCAGCCATCAGGGACATTTCTGAAGTGAGTGTTTTCGACGCCTATGTGCTTCCCAAGCTGTATGTGAAACTACATTACTGTGTGAGTTGTGCCATTCACAGCAAGGTAGTCAGGAATCGCTCTCGGGAAGCCCGGAAGGACCAAACACCTCCACCCTGATTTAGACCTGCGGGTGCTGCCCCACGTCCTCCACCAAAGCCCATGTAAGGATCCAAGTCCTTAAAGACTGAAGAAATATTGGTTTCTCTGAAAAGACAATAAAATGGAAATTATACTTTATGTAGCATGTTGAATATATGTTGCCAGATGGAGTGGGGGTTGTGTGCATCTTATTTCTGTCTTTGGTCTCCCCAGTTTGCATAGCTTAGGGGTGGGGGTGAGGAATTAGGGCATCTGTGTTTGATTAATTCAGCCTGGCAAATGGCTTAAGTTGGTGTCTTTAAAATGGGGAGGAAACTAGCAGAGTGAGGAGTGCATCTGAAGTCACTCAGACTAAGGTGTGCATTCCTCTTGTGGCAACATGAAGACTTTAATGCAAGTCCACAACTTGAATAGCATAAGGGGATGTGTATTCAGGTCCTTAACCTCGTCAAGTTTACCTGCCTACTTTGATCTGCTGCTAAGCTAATCACCCAGCCTTCATCTTTCTGTGGTACTTTGCCCCATCGGGTGACAATGCCCTGAATGCCAGGCGTTCGTAGAAATTTGTGGAAGTCCCATAAGAGGGGAGTTTGCAAAAAGTCTGGGAAAAGGCTGTAATCTGTGTGACAACGGCTCATTTGTTCCAGAATTCAGAAATTGGAGGTTCCCAGCTAGGAATACACCGTTGACCCTTTAACAACGTGGGTTTAACTGCAGGGGCGGGGATTGTTTTGTTTTCAGCAAATACATACTACATGATCCACAGTTAGTTGAATCCTCAAGTGTAAAAGTACAGACAGATACAAAAGGCTAACTATAAAATTAATTATATAAGGATTTTTGAAGAGATGGTACTCCTAACCAATGCTTTGTTCAAGGGTCAAATGTACACGTATATTTGAAAAATTAATATGTAAATAGTTTGCTAAGGACTTTGCTGGTTAGGTTATATGATTTTTTTTTTCTTAAGCTAAACTAGTAGCTTGGAAGTTTTGATTAAAGTACATATTGTTCTGTGGAAAAAAAATTGTTTTAATGCTATTCTTCATGGTAATCATAAACAATACATAATTATATTCTCAAAATGATGCTCTCTTTAACACAATGAATTTTAAGTATGGAGAAATTTGTTTGGTTTAAATTAATATATATATACATATATATCAGATTTTAAAATGGCATCCTTAGTTTGTGTTCTCTGTGATCTATATGAAATACTCAATCTTGAACTTTTTTTCAAATTATATATATGCCATGGAGTGATATGTATAATTTAGTTCAATTAGAAATTTATACTGTAAATAAAACAGGTTTCAAAAGTCATTTTAGACTAGTGAAGGTATCATTGCAACTAAAAATAATAATCAAAAAATTAAAGAAAATAATTAGCATGACTTTTAGTTTTTAAAATCAGACAGATGTTTTACTAATAGTTATAAAAACTGGAATAGAACTTGCCCTTAGACCCAAACACATGTTTCTATTTCACTAATTTCAGTGTGATGGGTAATTTTTAAAGAAAATCAGATATTTTTCAATGTACAAAGCAAGATCCAAAAAAACCTAATTTCCACTACTTATGTCTAAAACTGCACATATAAAACACAGGCTGCTCCTGTTGTTCAGTCACTCAGTCATATCCACGCAACCACATGGACTGCAGTACTCCAGGCCTCCCTTCACCATCATCTGGAACCTACTCAAACTCATGTCCATTGGGTCGGAGATGCCCACTTTGTTGTCCCCTTCTCCTCCTGCCTTCAATCTACCCCAGCATCAGGGACTTTTCTAATGAGTCAGCTCTTCACATCAGGTGGCCACAGTAATGGAGTTTCAGCTTAAGCATTAGTCCTTCCAATGAATATTCCAAGGACTGATTTCCTTTAGGATTGCCTGGTTGGATCTCCTTGCAGTCCAAGGGACTCTTAAGAGTCTTCTTCAATACCACAGTTCACAAGTATCAATTCTTTGGCACTCAGCTTTCTTTATAGTCCAACTCTCACATCCATACACGACTGGAAAAATCATAGCTTTGACTATATAGACCTTTGTCAGCAATGTAATGAATCCGCTATCTAGGTTTGTCATAGCTTTTCTTCTGCAAGGAGCAAGCATCTTAATTTCATGGCTGCAGTCACCATCTGCAGTGATTCTGGAGCCTAAGAAAATTAAGTCTGTCACTGTTTTCATTATTTCCCCATCTATTTGCCATGAAGTAATAGGACCAGATGCCATGATCTTTGTTTTTCAAATGTTGACTTTTAAGCCATTTTTTTTTACTCTCCTCTTCCATCTTCATCAAGAGGCTCTTTAGTTCCTCTTTAATTTCTGCCATAAGGGTGGTGTCATCTGCCTAACTGAGGTTACTGATATTTTTCCCAGCAGTCTTGATCCCAGCTTGTGCTTCCTCCAGCCCGCATTTTGCATGATGTACACTGCATATAAGTTAAATAAGCAGCGTGACAATATACCATCTTGACATGCCCCTTTCCCAATTTTGAATAAGTCTGTTGTTCTATGACGTTCTAACTGCTGCTTCTTGGCCTGCACACATGTTTCTCAGGAGGCACGTGAGGTGGTCTGGCATTCCCATCTCTTCAAGAATTTTCCACAGTTTGTGTGATCCACACTGCAAAGGCTTTAGCATAGTCAATGAAGCAGCAAACATGAAAGTGAAAGTCCAACTCTTTGTGACCCTGTGGACTGTAGCCTGCCAAGCTCCTCTGTTCAAAAAATTCTCCAGGCAAGAATACTGCTGTGGATAGTCATTCCCTTCTCCAGGGGATCTTCCCAACCCAGGGATCAAACCCAGGTCTCCCTCATTGCAGGTGAATTCTTTACCATCTGAGCCAGCAGGGAAGCTCAAGTATTCTGGAGTAGGTAGCCTATCCATTCTCCTGAGGATCTTCCAAACTCAGATATCTAACTGGGCCCTCCTACATTGTAGACAGATTCTTTACTAGCTGTACTACCAGGGAAGCCCCAGTGAAGATGCAGTAAATGTTTTTTTCTGATATTCTCTTGCTTTTTCTATGATCCAATGGATGGTGGCAATTTGATTCCAATTTGATTCCAATCTGGTTCCTCTGCCTTTTGTAAATCCAGCTTGAACATCTCAAAGTTCTCAGTTCACATACTGTGGAAGCCTAGTTTGGAGAATGTTGAGCATTACTTTGATAGCATGCGAAATGACTGCAATTGTGCAATAGTCTGAACATTCTTTGGCATAGCCCTTCTTTTGGAGAAGGAAATGGCAACTCACTCCAGTATTCTTGCCTGGAAAATTCCATGGACTAAGGAGCCTGGTAGGCTACAGTCCATGGGGTTGCAAGGAGTCGGACATGACTGAGCGACTTCACTTCACTTCACTTCTTTTCGATTGGAATGAAAACTGACCTTTTCCAGTCCTAAGACCACTGCTCACTTTCCCAAATTTGCTGGTGTATTGAGTGCAACACTTTAACAGCAACATCTTTTAGGATTTGAAATAGTTCAGCTGGAATTTCATCACCTCCACTAGTTTTGTTCATAGTGTTTCCTAAAGCCCACTTGACTTCTCATTCTAAGATATCCGTCTCTAGGTGAGTGATCATACCATTGTGGCTATCTGGGTCATGAAGATATTTTCTGTATAGTTCTTCTGTGTATTCTTGCCTCCTCTTCTTAACACCTTATGCTTCTGTTAGGTTCATGCCTTTTCTGTCCTTTATTGTGCCTATCTTTGCATGAAATTTTTTCTTGGTATCTCTAATCTTCTTGAAGTGATCTCTAGTCTTTCCATTCTATTGTTTTCCTCTGTTTCTGTGCATTCGTCACTTAGGATGGCTTTCTTATCTCTCCTTGTTATTCTTTGAAACTCTCCATTCAAATGGGTATATCTTTCCTTTCCTCCTTTGCCTTTCACTTCTCTTCTCTTCTCAGTTATTTGTAAGGCCTCCTCAGACAACCATTTTGCCTTTTTGCATTTCTTTTTTCTTGGGGATGGTTTTGATAACCATTTCCTATACAGTGTTACGAACCTCCATCCGTAGTTCTCCAGGGATGTATTCATATAATTGCCAATCATAGTACAGTGCTTGTTTAGTTATCTTACATAGATACCCTTATCTTCACTAGAAGGGGATGATGTTCTACAATTTTAGAAGGGAAATGCTAGCCTGAGAGCCATGGGGTTATATTATTACTAATATATTAACTGCATTAATTGACATAATTACAAAGTAGTGTTAGGACATCAGTGAGGATCAAAGAATAGTAGAGAGGTATGTCTGCTGTAGGGATGGAAGGTTGTGCACTCAGAACTCAGCAGAAATGACTTTCAGGGATGTAAAGATCTAAGAAGTTGCCGAGAAGTAACTGTAGTGTCTATTCTAAAGCATTAGTTTTAAGATTCATTTTGTTATTTAGTAACAAATATTCATTTTGAATATTTAGTAACTGATTAATTCTTACACTGACAAATCCTAATATACTCCTGGAAGCAAGGGCATCAGATTGGAGGGGCCCCCAACTATGATTCCTCCATGGCAGGATAATCCCCAGCTAATGATGTATAAAATAGGTGGGAGGTTTCAAAGTCTCAGACTGGTGTCCTGAAGGCCAAATGCAGTCAGTCAAAGTGTTTTCCTTGATAATGACAGTACACAGGATATTTTAAAACAATTGAATTTGTATACCTTTAGAAGTGGCCTGTAATCTCCAGTTTTGTCTTCCTCCATCACTTCCTAATTAACAAAAGTTCATTTTATTCATTGGTGGGCTTTGCTTGGCTCCTAAAGGCATATGAGTTTAAAACTCCTGAGCTATACGTGTTATTCCTATTATCTATAAGTATTTGTTTGATATGATGTAGAACATATACACACAAGTTAGCCTGTGCACAAAGTACATGCTCTACATATTCGAAGAGAGGGAAAAAAATCAAATAGCTAAGTGGAATTTGTTTCCCTATTTTAATAACGGACCTGGTCATTTGCATTCCTTAATATCCAATCTTAACAAAATGCTAATAATGCTTTAAAAGCAGTAGTATAATACCCTGAATCAACTAAACTCTAATTTTACTAAAAAAATAATCTAATAGGAATGAGAGGTAATAATATGTATAGCACATCTTATAAATGGCATCCAAGACAAAACAAAATTACAATTATCTTCATTTCATGACGCAATAATTGTTGCCAGGAAAAGAAAATAAGGATGTGACAGCTTAAAAGTCTATCAACTGAAAATGTGTAATGATTGCTGCTGAGAAATTGCATAACACATATTCCATTCACCTTCCCAAACAAACAACAGACTGAGCTTCAGATGTGTTGCCAGGCTATTAGAGAATTATTCTTTGTTTTTATTTATTTAAATCCAGTGGAGTTCAGTGGCAAACATTCATCTTCTCTTTCTGTATAATATCAGTGCAGCTTTTTAGTTAAAAACAAAATTAAAAAGGAAGAGAAAACACATTCATATTTGTTAGGTTTAGGTGAACTAACTATGCATTGTAAAATAAAAACAGAGGCAAAATGTGCCTTTTTAGTACATTAATTATGATCTATTATTTCCTTTATGTTTAGAACACACGAGGGAAAAATAACATTTGTACCCATAGGTATACTAATGAGATTAGACATGAAGCTTTTGAAATAAACCTCAAACTGCTATTACCAAGCCTTATTACTGTTTAGTAGCTTCGATCACACAGTCATTTAGTCACAAATCTGTGGCTATAGACCAAATCCATACAGACTTTTAAAAGGACATAAACACCTCAAGGGACAAAAAAAAAAAAAAAGATGTCTGCAAAACTTTCCTTGAGTGGGAGTTCAGCTACTTCCCGTGGCAGTTTGCACACGTTTTCCAGCATGAATTTCACTTATTTAAACAGGTGAAAGTAATTAGATTTTTAAATGATTGTATTGTCAGTCGGTCTGCACTCTGACAGAAGAATTCACACTGACTGTAAAAACCCTAAAACTCATAAAAATAGGAATTTGGGGGAAAATGATTAGTAGCACATTTTTAAATTCACACACACACACAGAGGGAAAGAGAGAAAGAGAGAGAAGTTAAATATATTCATTTTGTGTGTGTGTTATATCAAATAACCATGGAATACAAATACAGAACTTTTTTTTTTTTTCAAAATAAGGTATGAGAAGTACCAATCACTTTCCATAGGGACATTCTGATACTACATTAAAAACAGGAACTGTACACAAATAGTTGCTATCAACTGTACTGTGCTACAGCTTATTGTAAAAATTAGATTGAAACAACTTAAAAACTCAGTAAAGGGCTATTGTCAGACCTGGTCTGACAATAGTCTTTTAGAGATCTAAAGAGATTAATATTCTCTAAACACAGAAGTCATTTCAATGTAAAAAATTATACAATGAAAACTGCAGAGCTTTAATTTCTGAAAAGCCCAGCTAATTATATATTCCATGGCTCTCAGACATCCTTACCAACAGTGGTACTCGGTGAGTATATAAATGTGGTATAGACCACATATAAATGTGGTATAAAAGTCTGTATGATTTGGTCACTCAGTGGTACCCAGTGAAATATAAATAATGAAATTTATATTTCACATTTTGTATTAGAATCAAAACTCGAGTCATTTTGAGCCTAACAGAAATTCACTGTGTATATTCTACAATCTACTTTTTCTAAAACTAAGGTTTTGATATACGATTAATTAGGCTGAAATAATAAAATAGGTTTTGGCTGTATTAAATTAAACTTATCATTTTTAAAAAAGAATGGATCTAATTTTACTAAGATCGCCTCTTATGAAATGTCTGAGATAGTCAAATGAAATATATAATGTTTTTAAAGGAAAAGTTAGATTTGGTTTGTTAAACTGTAGTTTTTAAACACATGTAATGCTGTTTTGTACAACAGCCTGCAAAAAGGAAAAAAAAATAGAGGTGAATCCTAGCTATGTTCATATTAATTACATGATACAGCATGATTAGATGAGAGCAATTAGTCTATGCTGAAATAAACTGAGTTTGAAAGCTTACTCAACATTATTAAGCACCCTTTTTGAAAGTAGTAAATACCTTAATTTAATTTGTGCCGGTTAAAGCACACAGATTTCCAAAAACCAAGATAGTACTGAATTTACTCTTTTATCCAAATCATATTAATAAATGCAGAGGAAGAGATGTCCGAATGATAGTAGCCAAATATTATGTGCTTGATTTAACTTTTTTTCACCATTAATATTCATCACAGACTGACTTAGTCTTATCAAAATCAATGCTCATGTGATTTTTGCCTATGGTCTTAAAAAGCTAAACAAGACTGTTGCAAAACTCAAATGTCCTAAAAAGCTACTAAATTTTACATGTAAGAGAAGATTATGTGAAAACAAAATGTAAAATATCTGTAAAATATAGTTGAAAAATTTACTCCAAAAGAACTAAAGCAGGGATGTATTTTACCTATTAAACAAAAGTGAGATTTTCTGTAAGTAAGACTAATGACAAACTATATATCTACAGTTCAATTGAATATAAACAACCATGTGTTGTCCATTAGGGAGACATTCACTCAGGGTTATTTTCCTAGCTATGGTGATGAATTTGCACCAATCCATCTACACAGTCTCACCCAGTTCTCCTTGTCACCAACTGCACACATTTGCCAGCCAGCTGGCTGGGGTGAGGGGCATATCCCATGCCACATAACAAAGAGAAGTTTGCTGGCCTGCACCAGGATGAAACCCATGACCTCTCCTTCATTAACAACATGGACAGCCACGTGAGTTAACTGGTCACTGATTAAAATAAATGTATGCCTTGCAGACCAGAAACACTAGCACCAAACTTCAATGCATTGATATGAGAAACATTTATTTTTGCATCCTCAAATAAAATTTCTTATTTCTGTTATGAGAACAAATTTCACCAAACTAAATGCTGCAGTCATTACAACAAAATCACTATAAAATTGAAAGGGAAAATAAGCACCAAAAAGACATTGAGTACTTAAGGCTAATTCAACCAAGGTTAATTCCACTGGTTAAAAGTCAACTTTAAATCAAAATGCCTCTTAAGAGGAAGGATCCAAATTAAATAAACTTCTAACAAAATACTCTTAATGAAAGTGATCAAAGACATACAAGTAAGTATCCCTTATAAGTGGGAATAATAAATCTTCCCCTTAACAATCACAAGTTTGTGTCTTTCTCTTATTGTTGGTTTAAATTTTACTTCTGAAACACATGGGCTTCCCTGATAGCTCAGTTGGTAAAGAACCTGCCTGCAACGCAGGAGACCCCGGTTTCATCCCTGGGTTGGGAAGATCCCCTGGAGAAGGGATAGGTTACCCACTCCACTATTCTTGATCATCCCTGGTGGCTTAGATAGTAAAGAATTTGCCTGCAATGCGGGAGACCTGGGTTGGGAAGATCCCTTGGAGAAGGGATCTGGCCTGGAGAATTCCATGGATTGTATAATCCATGGGATCACAAAGAGTCGGACACAAATGAACAACTTTCACTTTCATTTAGAAATACATATACACACATACATACACATCAACAACAGGGGAAGGGACATGAAAGAAAACAACTTCTAACCTACAGGATATATTATGATAATATTATAAGCACTATTAATGTATAACCTTAAAAAAGATCAAGTAAGAATAAAATATGTAACATGGAAAAACTGGACAGTCATAATTTAGTCAACTCTTAAGCTATTTCCTTATTAACACTAGAAATAATTTATTTAGTTGGCATCTTCTCTTGGATATACATCTCTTTATTTGTTTTCTTTCATTTCTAGTCACGTCCTTTTGAAAGGTGAGCACAGAAAAGGATACAACAGTGTCTATTTACTTTGTTTAAACATTATAACTTTAATGCATTTACATTTTAAGGCACTCACATCATGTCACTGATGCATCTTTCCTCTCACAAGGTTAAAACTAAGCATGTCTACTCTTTTATAAGTCATCCAAAAACCTATACCTAGTACTTCCCACTCAATCCATTTATTCATAAACCTATGCTTCCATAACAACTGTATGCACTTATAGCAAGGTTTATATTTAATCACAATTATTTCTTAAAATGTCTTCTCTTCTGTACTTCTAAGATGTGCATGCTAGCTCAGTCGTGTCCAGCTCCTTGAGACAGCATGGACTGTAGCCCTTCAGGCTCCTCTGTCCATGGGACTCTCCAGGCAAGAATATTGGAGTGGGTTGCTATTTCCTCCTCCAAGGGATTTTTCCAACCCAAGGACTGAACCTGTGTCTCTTGCACTGGTAGGTGGACTCTTTACCACTGAGCCACCTGGGAATCCCCCTTATAAAACAGGGACATGTCTTAATTCAGTTTTGCCTTTTTAGCAATAAGCTAAGTGCTTTACATGGGCTTCTCTCGTAGCTCAGTTGGTAAAGAATCAGCCTGCATTGCAGGAGACATGGGTTCAATTCCTAGGTTGGGAAGATCCCCTGGAGAAGGAAATGGCAACCCACTCCAGTATTCTTGCCTGGAGAATTCCATGGACAGAGGAACCTGGCAGGCTACAGTCCATAGGGTCGCAAGAGTCAGACACGACTTAGCAACTAAACCACCACCATCACCAAGTGCTTTACATGTAAAAGAAGATGCTTAATAGTGAACACTGAATAGAAAATAAAAAGATGAATGAATTTTTATTAAATTTTACTTTGTTTTCGCCTATGACCCTCTTGATATCTGCCCGAATAAGGATTATTTTACCTCTGCCATCCAACCTTATATTGTCCTTAAATTTGATAGGTCTTCTACACTTTTCTCAAAGTCAGTGACAAATGTTGAAAATGATAGGGTCTATACTATGTCAATCATGGACCTTGCTTTTAGCTGTCATCCATCAATTACAAGTAATCCTTGAATGTGATCATCCAGGCAGCTACACTGCATTTAATTCTACAGCATATTTTTCTCTAACTTGTCCACACAAATATTTTCACTTTGTCAGAAGATCTGGTATAATCAGGACTGATTATATCCACAGCTTTCACTAAGTATTCTATCAAAAAAGAAAACAAGTTTGATTTTAAATAGCATACTGTTAGTGAAAAACACATGGTTTTTAGTAATACAAGCAATTTTAAAGGTTCACACACCTTCACACCTTCGACTTATTTAACAAAATCACAGGACCAAAATGGACAATTCTATGAATATCCAGCTTCTCTACTTTTAAAAATTTGTCCCTTGAGTTCACTCTAATCATGTAAATTCTTCCTGTTTTTGATATCTCAAGTATTATCCATTTTAGTTTTGTGATAAGCATGAGCTGTTTAAGTACTTAAATTCTACATGACCCTAGACACTAAAGTAGCTAAGTATTCTCTTCTCACTTAAGAGTTCCTCTGTAATCTGTTTTTTCTATCTTTTGCAAATTGCTCTCCTTAAAAGAAGCAAAGCAGGACTTGAGCTCTGCTATCTTACCATAGTCTTTTAACATCTCACCATTTATTCTAAGCAATAAATCTATGCATTGTTCTTTCAGTTTGAACAGTGCTCCAAAAAGATCTAACAATTTTAATTTCCTTGCCATTTTTGTAAGTCTTACATAAATCTCAAGTTTATTTTCTCTGATATTTTCTCATGGTTATGACCTAATTTTCTATTAAACATTTACTCTAAGTTCACAGGTTTTTTTATATTTGTCTTTTTTTTTAAAATTTATATTCTGCTCATCCCACACCACAGGTCATCATAGCTTTATCATATCAATATTGTTAGAATTTTAAGGTTCCCTTTTCGGATTTTTAGCTATGGAGTCACTTAAATCTTTAGGTATTCTAACTAAAAAACTAATAAATGACTTATAAGTATTATTTGCATTACATGGCCCATTCTGGGTTACCTTTCAATCTTCATCAAGAGCTAGCAATCCAGTCTTAGAAAGAAAGCATTCCATAAGCAACTCAGATGCTTCTTTTCAGTGGACTTTTACTTTTTCATCATACTTTGTAAACATTTTTAATAATATTTAAGATAGTTTCAATTAATGATAATGTCAAATATAATAAGAAAATATCCTTAGATGTCATGAAATGTTAAATTTGCTGAATTGTGTGAAAGCACACTGTTATTTTAAAAATTGTAACCAAAATGTCTATGAAAAAAACAAATCATTTTCAACTCTCTTGCTCCTAAAAGTTGTTTTTTTTTTCATTCCCATTGAAATAATTATTTTATAATTTGAGCACTCTTAGGTATAGAACTATTACTATTATTATTGGCTGAATAATTTATATTTGAAGTCTACTTTCCCTAAGGCATACAATCTGCTTCTAACCATAACCAGGATTTTCTTTCTTGACCATTTCAAACTTTATTTTAATATGGGAACTATCTCAAACATCCTTTTTCCTTTTATACTGTCAACCATCCTTCTATACTCGTTAGAAAGAATTTAGTCCATTGAAGCATTTTCCTGTATGTTTTTCTCTATGTTCTTACAAGGAACTGAAATCAATTCTTAACTATCCTAGGCAAATTGTGCTTTCAACTTCTTATTGACATTTAACACCAAATATAATTTGTTATATGGTTTGATCATGATTTGAGTACTGTTCCTAATGTTTATTCATATTTCCCTAACATTTCTCTGATGGGAGATCCTTTGAATCCAAAGCATTGCTATGTCCCTAGGAAGAGAAAAGCCTCTGAAGAAAGAGGAAGGAGGGGCAACCGTGTCTCAGCTGACAATGATGGTGCCCTTCTCCACCAAGGTGTGCCTGACATTAAGAGACTAAACAAATTCAAAAATTACCTGCACCTCCTAATAAAGCTAAAGTAGATTTTCACTGCTCAGTTTTAAGAGCACAGAGAATATGGAATCCTTTGTGCATAGAACAACATTACCCAAAGCCAAATTAAAATGACTTTTGAATGGTTTGCAAATTACACAAAATTACACATTATTCTGCTTGTCACTACTAGCTTGGAAAATTAGGAGATGATTATATTCTTTATATCTTAAGCTATATAGTAAATATTGTGGTAACTTCCCAATATCAATTTTCATTTTCCTGATAACTGATATTTTGGCCTAAATATTGCACTACTTAGAATTTTTTTGGTTATGAGCATTAGAAAACCTAATTTAAGGAAGAAGGAATTTTATTTTCACATAATAGGAAATTCAGAAGTAGTTGGGTGAATTTGATTTAGTGACTCAATAAGTCATGAAGGCTTTACAGCATTGGATGTATCCTATCGACAGTTTTCCTCACAATCAAAAGATGGCTGCCAGGAGAAATCAAGGCAACATGCTTCTTTCTTTCTTTCTTTCTTTTTTTCATTGAAAGGGGTAGAAGGGAAGGAGAAAGGGTAAGAATGTAGGAGTGAAGTAGAAGAAAATGGGGAGGGAGGCACATTTCTTGTCACTTTCTCTTTTTTTTTTTCTTTTTTCTTTTTCATTTATTTTTATTAGTTGGAGGCCAACCATTTCACAACATTGCAGTGGGTTTTGTCATACATTGACATGAATCAGCCATGGAGTTACATGTATTCCCCATCCCGATCCCTCCTCCCACCTCTCTCTCCACCCGATTCCTCTGGGTCTTCCCAGTGCACCAGGCCTGGGCTTCCCACCCATGCTTCCCACCTGGGCTGGTGATCTGTTTCACTATAGATAATGTTCATGCTGTTCTCCTCTGGGTCTTCCCAGTGCACCAGGCCTGGGCTTCCCACCCATGCTTCCCACCTGGGCTGGTGATCTGTTTCACTATAGATAATGTTCATGCTGTTCTCTCAAAACATCCCACCCTCGCCTTCTCCCACAGAGTCCCAAAGTCTGTTCTGTACATCTGTGTCTCTTTTTCTGTTTTGCATATAGGGTTATTATTACCGTCTTTCTAAATTCCATATATATGTGTTAGTATACTGTAATGGTCTTTATCTTTCTGGCTTACTTCATTCTGTATAATGGGCTCCAGTTTCATCCATCTCATTAGAACTGATTCAAATGAATTCTTTTTAACGGCTGAGTAATATTCCATGGTGTATATGTACCACAGCTTCCTTATCCATTCGTCTGCTGATGGGCATCTAGGTTGCTTCCATGTCCTGGCTTATTATAACAGTGTGCTGCATGAACTTGGGGTGAACGTGTCTCTTTCAGATTTGGTTTCCTCCGTGTATATGCCCAGAAGTGGGATTGCTGGGTCATATGGCAGTTCTATTTCCAGTTTTTAAAGAAATCTCCACACTGTTCTCCATAGTGGCTGTACTAGTTTGCATTTCCACCAACAGTGTAAGAGGGTTCCCTTTTCTCCACACCCTCTCTAGCATTTATTGCTTGTAGACTTTTGGATAGCAACCATCCTGACTGGTGTGTAATGGTACCTCATTGTGGTTTTGATTTGCATTTCTCTGATAATAAGTGATGTTGAGCATCTTTTCATGTGTTTGTTAGCCATCTGTATGTCTTCTTTGGAGAAATGTCTGTTTAGTTCTTTGGCCCATTTTTTGATTGGGTCATTTATTTTTCTGGAATTGAGCTTCAGGAGTTGCTTGTATATTTTTGAGATTAATCCCTGTTGCTTCATTTGCTATTATTTTCTCCCAATCTGAGGGCTGTCTTTTCACCTTGCTTATAGTTTCCTTTGTTGTGCAAAAGCTTTTAAGTTTCATTAGGTCCCATTTGTTTAGTTTTGCTTTTATTTCCAATATTCTGGGAGGTGGGTCATAGAGGATCCTGCTGTGATTTATGTCGGAGAGTGTTTTGCCTATGTTCTCCTCTAGGAGTTTTATAGTTTCTGGTCTTACATTTAGATCTTTAATCCATTTTGAGTTTATTTTTGTGTATGGTGTTAGAAAGTGTTCTAGTTTCATTCTTTTACAAGTGGTTGACCAGTTTTCCCAGCACCACTTGTTAAAGAGGTTGTCTTTTTTCCATTGAATATCCTTGCCTCCTTTGTCGAAGATAAGGTGTCCATAGGTTCGTGGATTTATCTCTGGGCTTTCTATTCTGTTCCATTGATCTATATTTCTGTCTTTGTGCCAGTATCACACTGTCTTGATGACTGTGGCTTTGTAGTAGAGTCTGAAGTCAGGCAGGTTGATTGCTACAGTTCCATTCTTCTTTCTCAAGATTACTTTGGCTATTCGAGGTTTTTTGTATTTCCATACAAATTGTGAAATTATTTGTTCTAGTTCTCTGAAAAACACCGTTGGTAGCTTGACAGGGATTGTACTGAATCTATAGATTGCTTTGGGTAGTATAGCCATTTTGACAATATTGATTCTTCCAATCCATGAACACCGTATATTTCTCCATCTGTTTGTGTCCTCTTTGATTTCTTTCATCAGTGTTTTATAGTTTTCTATGTATAGGTCTTTCATTTCTTTAGGTAGATATACTCCTAAGTATTTTATTCTTTTTGTTGCAATGGTGAATGGTATTGTTTCCTTAATTTCTCTTTCTGTTTTCTCATTGTTAGTGTATAGGAATGCAAGGGATTTCTCTGTATTAATTTTATATCCTGCAACTTTACTATATTTGTTGATTAGCTCTAGTAATTTTCTGGTTGAGTCTTTAGGGTTTTCTATGTAGAGGATCATTTCATCTGCAAACAGCAAGAGTTTCACTTCTTTTTTTCCTATCTGGATTCCTTTTGCTTTTTTTTCTGCTCTGATTGCTGTGGCCAAAACTTCCAACACTATGTTGAATAGTAGTGGTGAGAGTGGGCACCCTTGTCTTGTTCCTGATTTCAGGGGAAATGCTTTCAATTTTTCACCATTGAGGGTAATGCTTGCTGTGGGTTTGTCATATATAGATTTTATAAACAAAATTCTAGCAAACAGAATCCAACAACATATTAAAAAAGGCATACACCATGACCAAGTGGGCTTTATCCCAGGAATGCAAGGATTCTTTAATATCTGCAAATCAATCAATGTAATATACTGCATTAACAAATTGAAAGATAAAAACCATATGATTATCTCAATAGATACAGAGAAAGCCTTTGACAAAATTCAACACCCATTTATGATTAAAACTCTCCAGAAAGCAGGAATAGAAGGAACATACCTCAACATAATAAAAGTTATATATGTCACTTTCTCTTAAAAGAAAGAGTATTCCTAGTTGCCTCCAGCCAACCTCTCCTCATTTATCAATGACAAATCTGGGACAAATGACAACTTCTTAACCAGCTATAAGCAAGAGGAATGAAACTATCCTTAAATGTTAATCAAACTGCACTGCTGCTACTCAGAATATCTAGTGGAATAAATATTGAAAAAAAAATATGTTCAGGGTAGATACCTAAGTATCCATAGATATAGACCATATAGAATCAATGTATTTGGAAACTGATTCCTATGGGTGCCATATGACCCAGTTCTGTTCACTGACACTGGAGAAGCCATTTATTGGAGACCTCCAAGACAAAAGCTCTGTAATTTCTGAAAAAGCCATAGAAACTGTTAGGGGAAGAACACTGACTGAAACCACCCACCCTAGCCAGGCACCATAGTAACCATATGCATGAGTTGTTTTATGACAGCAGGTCCTGGTAAGGAACATGTAACTAATAAGCCACCATCAACCAAAACAGTTCAGGAAAGGTCAAAAGGAGACACCACATGTCCGAGCACCTCCTAGAATCCTTCTCTCTGGCATCCATCTTGGCTGAACAAGGCCTACACCACCAGGAAGGACTTAGTCAGAATGAATGATTGGCTAAAGACAACCCAGAAACTAATCCCATCACCATCACTGCAAGCCACGTGGCAGAGCTGTTCTCCTGGGTTTCCTTAACCTACTGCTCTCCACCCGGGTGCCCTTTCCCCCCAAAAATCTCTTGCTTTATCAGCACATGTGTCTCCTCGGACAATTCATTTCTGAGTGTTAGACAAGAACCCAGTTTCAGGCCCTGGAAGGGGTCCCCCTTCCTGCAACAAAATCACTCCTTATTTCTAAGATGTGGCTAGAGAATTGTGTAGTCCTTTGAGTGAAGAGAAAGTGGATATGGTAGACAAAGGAGACAGAAGCTTAATGACACCACTGAACTAATAAAGCAAACCGATCTTAACACTCAAACTAATTTTTGATTTCCAGTTAGTTAAAACAATCAATCCACATTTCTATTTTTTTAGCCATTTAAAGTGGATTTCCTAAATCACTGAAATTAATGCCCAGATGATAGCAGTCTGTAATTATTTAATGTAGGAGCAGTATGTTTTCAAGACAAGGTGCTACTTTGAACAACTTAAGCACCACAAATATATGCAATCACATGTATTATGATGATAAATTCCAGCATATGAGACTCCAGCCTTACAATCTTACAAAGGTTTTCAAATAACCAAGAAGAAACCTGAAAGTTAGTTAAGTTATTAGAAAAAAGGCAATAATCTAAATAGTACATTTGTACTTCTTCCAAGAAATTCTGTTTGCTAAGACTGGAGGCTTCTTAATTCTGATTCTTCTCTTATTCACAACTGGTTGAAATATGTTCTTCATGGACAAAAATTAACCTCTCCCCATATCATACAGATAAATATCAGAGGCCTTGAGCTGAGGAAAATGTTTGAGTGAACACTATGGACTGGCCCCATTTTCCTTTGTTTCTAGATGGGTAATCTTTCATTCAATCATGAATATAATTTAATAAATCTATGTCTATATTATGTCAACAAGTGTCCTGTTATTATTTTCAATCACAACTATCATTATTCAGCTTTGACAAAAATATTAGAAGGATGTATCTGTTTTATTAGTTGAACTGATAAAAATGTTTCTCTATTACTCTCACTGACACCATTTAAGAAATCTGCAATAACATGTAGTGCTCACAAAGCTTTCCTTGATTTTGAACCCAAGCTTTAAAGCTTGCCAATATTTACACATATGATGCTTGCATTAATAGCAACCGGCAATCATTCCTTGCTTTCTAACTGAGTAGGTGTTATTTCCTGGAAATATTTCTTAGAGGTGCTATTTCCTGGAGTCCTCATTTAATTTTTCAATTGTACATTTTCAAGTTTAGCCACACAGAGGCCACTTTCTTGCCTTACCATCTGGCCTGACCCTGAATTAACAGAATGCCCTTTATGTCATGTAGTTTATAACAAGATGATTAGTCATTTCATAAAATTATTTCCCAGATTAATCACTCAGTCAACCTATGGAGCACACAAAATTGACGGTATGCAAATATGTGGTAAGATTAAAATCAGTTACTTAACTGGAACTGGAAGCTACTTCAAGTGCTAGAAGATACATTTTATTGATTTATTTATGGATTAATTTATTTACTGCCATGAGAGAGTATTTATGCTTTTGGGTTTCTTAAAGGGGAAAGCCATTTAGTCCTATAAAAATCAGTGGAGGCTCTTGATTGGGTAATGATTGTGATAAAGATAACAATGGGATTAATTGATTAATTAAAAATGATAGCAAGAAATAATGCCAGAAATTCATTAATTGAGGACAGAAGTAGTTTTAACAGAGTTAAATATCACCTGAAGATTTTGGCACCTGAAGTACCAAGATATAAAACAATTATCCATATTAAATATTAGTGGCTAAGTGAGGGAAGTAGAGAGTCCAGGAAAATAGGAGAACAGATCTTTAAAGGGCATTTTTTTTCAGGGTACAGAGGTACTGTTGTCACAGGTGTAAGAAATAATGCTATTTACCACTTTCCCCAACTAGATTTGGCCATCACCTTCAACAGGCTATAGCATTTGCTCCATACAGATACACAAAGTTTAGTTTGTTTCCCAGATGATGCACATGATCAAAGGTTAGTGATTTTTTTTAAATGATATAAACGACCGCTACAAATAAGAATCAGCTCTGTGACATGTTTTAGTTCACCAAAAGTCCTAATGCAGTCTTCATTACATTCCAAAAGAATCTCATCTGAGCCATAGAAAACAGGAAAAGTCTTCAGAGAAATAACTCTGACCTAAGTGTATTATTAAAAATATGAATTCTTTATTTCCGCTCCTGCAGAACAAAGGTAAACACCACACATATGGTTACTGGATATTCTGGTACCTTTATAGAACAGGCCCTAAGCCTAAAAGCCCAAAGTAGCTCAGCCTCCCCATGGGATAGGTAAATCAAAGTGAGAGTTAAGTTTGATCTCATTCCAGACTTGAACCACCTATGGTGGCCAAACTAACCTGGTACTTGTGGACTCCACAGAGGGGCCCACACAGGTCAGGCTAAATGCTCAGTTCCCGAGTAGTTTGGCTTGTTTCTGAAAGAGTGCCTATTATTTTTATTTCCCTAAATCCTAGAAGGGGAGGGAGCACTGCTTCTGAGGACAAAGAAGTATTTTTTCACCAGTGTAATACTCAAAAACAGAGAACAAAAGTTAGAAGGTTACTTATAGATACATCATGTCTTATAAAATAATTATAGATGGGTGACTTATGCATTTTCCTAAAGAATACAATTCAGAATTTCAAAGAGTGATAGGGAAAAAATAATCATGTTCATTTATTTACATATATGAAAATAATTGTAACTTCCATTAAATACAAATATAAAAACTACAATTATACATAGTCTCTCCTCAACATATGCTTTTTCAAAATATCCCATGTTTAAAAAAAAAAACAACTATGAGATATCACTTGTATATTTTTCATGAATATGAAATTTCAGAACTTTTAATGGATTAAAAACAACTGAGCAGGTATTCACGGAGATGTTTAACTCCTTTAAAAAACATAAAGAGAGGAGGGAAAAGAAGAAATGAAGCATTCAGAAACTTGAATTCGAAGAGAATAAAAGAGAACTGGGATATTACCCACAGGATCCAGGGAGACCATTGTTTTTAAGATGAGCTCAATTTAAGCTTATTTGTTCCCTTTGACAGTCTGAGAGGGGGGATGGGGAGAAAGCACAGTCTTGGTAGGTGCTGCATCACTGATACTGGCATTTTGCCAACCAGGATAGCAAAAGGATGAATGAGAACAGGGAGTCACATGAATAAATGTATATGCAGTGGAAGTAGGAAGTAAAAGATTTGATTCGATATGGCGATGATCAGAAAGTGAAATATTGGATTTTTGATTTGGAGAGTGAGACTGTTTCTGATAATGTCAAAGTTTAAAACATGACAATAGGAGTGGGTTGCTAAAAAAGAGCAAAAATCAAGACTATGCGGACTAGTCAAGAGACAGTAAAGCTATTGTATGAGATAGGTCATATACATCAACTCAAAAATCGCTCAGTGTGATACTGTAAATCCATTACAGTTCAATTTAAGAAAATAACAGTTTTTTTTAAAAAAATCACCAAATACGACGATGAGATATGTTATGGAGAGGAAAACTCTACACTCTTGTGACTCTGTGAGATGTGAAACAGGGAGGAAGAGTTCTGTACTGAGTTACCCACTGAAGGTGAGCAATGACCGCCAAATTAGCAGCCGGCACTGGAGAGGAAAGGTACAGTGGGACACAGTCGACTGACCCAAGCCTTCAAGAAGGAGTGGGTTTCATAAAATGAGTTATCTCTTTAAAAGAAAGTTTCAGAAGTAGCTTGATCACTTGTGAGGTCTTACTAAAAAAAGTGCCAAAGCTTTCCTACATCTTTTTAATATTGTAGTACAGCTGATTTGCAATGTTGCATTAGTTTCAGGTAAACAGCAAAGTGATCACAGTGTGATGAAGAAAAAAAGCATGGGTATAATTTTATGAATATTTTCAACACAACTAAGTAAGCTGTAGAGGATAACCCATACCAGCTCTCTAGACAAGGACTGTATCTATCAACACAAGAAGAGCCCTTGTTGCTTGTCATAAATCCTTTCAAAAATGGACTGGATATTTGAGGATATACCTCAATCAAAGAGAGAAATAAACATATGAAAGATGCTCAATATAATTAATTATTAAGAAACTGAAAATTAAAACTACAGTGAGATACTATTACACAGCTATTTAAATAGCCTAAATTAAATACAAACCATGCCAAGTTTTAGCAAGGGTTAGAGGAACTGGAATTCCCATCCAATGCTGGTAGGAATGTAAAACTGTACAACCAGTTTGGAAAACAGCTTAGCATTTTTTTAAAAAAGTTAAATATGTATGTGACCCAGCCATTCCACTTCTAAGTATTAGATAAGAGAAATGAAAATCTCTGTCTACCTAAAGACTTGTACATGAATGCTAAATAGCAGCTTAATGCTTAGCAGCCAAAACCTGTAAATAACCCAAATGCCCATTAAGAAGTGAAATGATAAACTGTCCAGTGTATGAAATGGAAGCTTATTCAACAATAAAAAGGAATGAACTACTGAAAAATACATGGATGCACCTCAAAATAATCTGGGAGAAAAACGGCAGACAAAAGCATACAAGATAGGATTCCGTTTAGTTAGAAATTAAAAAAAAATTACAACTAATCTATGGTGAAAAGAAAATTGGTGTCTGCCTGCAGAAAAAGCAGAGGCAGGGATAGGTGAGAGGGAGGGAACACAAAAGGGATAGGAAGAAATCCAGCGGTTGTCAGATGTGTTCCTTATCATGATGGTGATGATGTTTGTTGCCTCATAAAGACTTCCCAAATTGTATATTTAAATACATGCAGTCTATGTTAGTCATCCTTCAAGAAAGCTGTTAAAATGTGTGAAAATTTTTATTTTTACCTTCTTACTTGCCCCTGTCTCTGGAATTAGAGGCAATTATATATTGGGGGACTCCTGAACAGTGGCTTGGACTCTCATGAGAGGGTTTAATCAAGGACCATGGACAGTTTCATTTTGAATGGCATTAGTACTACACTGTAAATGACATTAAATGAGGTATACACTGATTCATACATGAAGAATGTTATGGGATTGTATTAAAAAAATAGCATCAGGAACTAGGTGTTTAAAAACATAAATATAATATATAAATTTTAAGTGATGATTATTCATTCAAGATATACTTACATGCAGATAATTTTCAGACAGGTATTGTTTATTTCTTGATATAGGGTATTACACAGATCCTTAGTTATATGATTTGATTACAGAACTTACACAGGACTGAGGAAACAGACTCTTGGAGGGCACAAACAAAACCTTGTGTGCACCAGGACCCAGGAGAAAGGAGCAGTGACCCCACAAGAGACTGACCCAGACTTGCCTGTGAGTGTCTAGGAGTTTCTGGCGGAGGCGTGGGTCAGCAGTGGCCTGCTGCAGGGTCGGAGACACTGAGTGCAACAGTGTGTGCACAGGCCCTTCATTTGAAGGAGGTCACCATTATTTCATTACCTGCACCACAGTTTGGTTTCAGGTCAAACAACAGGGAGGGAAAAGAGCCCCGCCCATCAACAGAAAATTAAAGATATACTGAGCAGGGCCCTGCCCATCAGAACAAGACCTAGTTTCCCCCCACAGTCTCTCCCAAAAGGAAACTTCCATAAGCCTCTTATCCTTTTCTCTTAGAGGGCAGAAAGAATGAAAACCACAATCACAGAAAACTAATCAAACTGATCACATGGACCACAGCCTTGTCTAACTCAATGAAACTATGAACCATACCAAGGGTCATTGTGGAGAGTTCTGACAAAACGTGGTCCACTGGAGAAGGGAATGGCAAACCACTTCAGTATTCTGCCTTGAGAACCCCATGAACAGTATGAAAAGGCAAAAAGACAGGACACTGAAAGATGAACTCCCCAGGTCGGTAGAAGCCCAATATCCTACTGGAGAAGAGTGGAGAAAGACCTCCAGAAAGAATGAAGAGATGGAGCTAAAGTGAAAACAATACCCAGTTGAGGATGTGACTGGTGATTGAAGTAAAGGCTGATGCTACAAGAGCAATTTGCATAGGAACCTGGAATGTTAGGTCCGTGAGAAAAGGTAAATAGGAAGTGGTCAAACAGGAGATGGCAAGAGTGAATAATGACATTTTAGGAATCAGTGAACTAAAATTGACTGGAATGGGTGAATTTAACTCAGATGATCATTATATCTTCTAGTGTGGGCAAGAATCCCTTAGAAGAAATGGAGCAGCCCTCATAGTCAACAAAAGTCTGAAATGCAGTACTTGGGTACAATCTCAAAAATGACTGAATGATCTCTGTTCATTACCAAGGCAAGATATTCAGTATCACAGTAATCCAAGTCTATGCCCCAACCAGTAATGCTAAAGAAGCTGAAACTGAACAGTTCTAAGAAGACCTGTAAGACCTTCTAAAGCTAACACCAAAAAAAGATTCCCTTTTCATCACAGGGGACTGGAATGCAAAAGTAGGAAATCAAGAGATACCTGAAGTAACAGGCAAATTTGGCTTTGGAGGACAAAATGAAGCAGGGCAAAGGCTAACAGAGTTTGGCCAAGAGAACTCACTGGTCATAGGAAACATCCTCTTCCAACTACAGAAGAGAAGATTCTACACATGGACATCACCAGATGGTCAATACCAAAATCAGAGTGATTATATTCTTTGCAGCCAAAGATGGAGAAGCTCTATACAGTCCGCAAAAACAAGACTGGGAGCTGTCTGTGGCTCAGATCATGAATTACTTAGTGCCAAATTCAGAGCTAAATTGAAGAAAGTAGGGGAAACCACTAGACCATTCAGGTATGACCTAAATCAAATCCCTATGATTATACAGTGGAAGTGACAAATAGATTCAAGGGATTAGATTGGACACATAGAGTGCCTGAAGAACTATGGAAAAAGGTTCGTGACATTGTACAGGAGGCAGTGATCAAAACCATCCCCAAGAAAAGGAAATGCAAAAAGGCAAAATGGTTGTCTGAGAAGGGCTTACAAATAGCTGAGAAAAGAAGAGACCTGAAAGGCAAAGGAGAAAAGGAAAGATATACCCATTTGAATGGAGATAAGAAATGGGAGAAAAGAAAGCTTTCCTCAGTGATCAGTGTAAAGAAATAGGGGAAAAAAATAGAACGGGAAAGACTAGAGATCACTTCAAGAAAATGAGAGATACGAAGGGAATATTTCATGCAAAGATGGGAACAATAAAGGACAGAAATGGTATGGACCTAACAGAAGCAGAAAATATTAAGAAGAGGTGGCAAGAATACACAGAAGAACTATACAAAAAAGATCTTCATGATCCAGATAACCATGATGGTGTGATCACTCACCGACAGCAAGATATCCTGGAATGCGAAGTCAAGAGGGCTTTAGGAAGCATCACTGCAAACAAAGCTAATGGAGGTGATGGAATTCTACTTGTGCTATTTCAAATTCTAAAAGTTGATGCTGTTAAAGTGTTGCACTCAATATGCCAATTTGGAAAATTTAGCAGTGGCCACAGGACTGGAAAAGGGCAGTTTCATTCAAATCCCAAAGAAAGGTAATGCCAAAGAATGTTCAAACTACTGCATGATTACACTCATCTCACATGCTAGCAAAGTAATACTCAAAATTCTCCAAGTGAGACTTCAACAGTACGTGAACCATGAACTTCCAGATGTTCAAGCTGGACTTTGAAAAGGCAGAGGAACCAGAGATCAAATTGTCAACATCCACTGGATCATAGAAAAAGCCACAGTTTCCAGATAAATTACTACTGCTTTACTGATTATGCCAAAGCCTTTGACTGTGTAGATCATAACAAACTGTGGAAAATTCTTCAAGAGACGGGAATATCAGACACCTAACCTGCCTCCTGAGAAATCTGTATTCAGGTCAAGAAGCAACAGTTAGAACTAGACATGGAACAACATACTGGTTCCAAATTGGGAAAGGAGTACATCAAGGCTAAATATTGTCACCCTGCTTATTTAACTTCTATGCAGTGTACATCATGCGAAATCCCGGGCTGGATGAAGCACAAGCTGGAATCAAGATTGAGGGAGAAATATCAATAACCTCAGATACGCAGATGATACCACTGCATAAGTGGTTAAGTGAAGAGGAACTAAAGAGCCTCTTGATGAAAGTGAAAGAGGAGAGTGAAAAAGATGGCTTAAAACTCAACATTCAAAAAACTAAGATCATGGCATCCAGTCCCATCACTCCATGGCAAATAGATGAACAATGAAGACAGTGACATACTTTATTTTCTTGGGCTCCAAAATTCCTGCAGATGGTACCTGAGACACTTGCTCCTTGGAAGAAAAGCTATGACCAACCTAGACAGCATATTAAAAAGCAGAGACATATTCCTTTGCTGATAATGTTCCATCTAGTCAAAGTTATGGTTTTTCCAGTAGTCATGTATGGATGTAAGAGTTGGACTATAAAGAAAGCTGAGTGACAAAGAATTGAACTGTGGT
Source organism: Cervus canadensis (assembly GCF_019320065.1). Classification (NCBI taxonomy): domain Eukaryota; kingdom Metazoa; phylum Chordata; class Mammalia; order Artiodactyla; family Cervidae; genus Cervus; species Cervus canadensis. Next base: position 51,093,311 of record NC_057388.1, read on the forward strand.
GTTGGAGAAGAGTCTTGAGAGTCCCTTGGACTGCCAGGAGATCCAACCAGTCCATCCTAAAGGAAATCAGTCCTGAATATTCATTGGAGGGACTGATACTGAAACTGAAACTCCAACACTTTGGCCACCTGATGTGAAGAGCTGACATTGGAAAAGACTCTGATGCTAGGAAAGCTTGAAGGCAGGAGAAAGGGACGACAGAGGATGAGATGGTTGGATGGCATCACTGACTCGATGGACATGAGTTTCAGCAAGCTTTGGGAGTTGGTCATGGGCATGGAAGCCTGGCGTACTGCAGTCCATGGGGTCACAAAGAGGCGGATATTACTGAGTGACTGAACTAGTGATATGATATTTTAGCCATTTTCTCTGTAAGACAGGGATTCAGTTTCACAGAATTTCCCAAAGAGATATCCTACAAGTCAACTATGGTCATCCTTTGAAATCATTTTAATAAATGTGTGATTCATAATTATGCAATTATTTTTGATTCAGAAACATTAAAAGTGTAACTAATCGGATTAACCTAGGGTTTTAAACACTAATTGACTTAATTAATAAATGCCATCCTTACTAGTATGCATCTCCATGAATTATTATTTCTTCTATTTTCATATTTAATTGACTATAAAACATGCTAAAATATGAGTGATGATCTCAGGCAAAAATAACACTTCTTTTTGTAAAGTAAATGGTAACAATCAAAGTATGTCTTAAGTAAAATTCCTTTATTCTTCAAACAATAGAATCTTAGTTTTATGACATTTTAAATATCACACATTCAAAATATATTCTACCAAAAATGAAGATAAGGTAAAGGATAAATATGAAATTGTTTTATAACATGGAAAGATAGCAAAGGAGTTAAGAATGTAGGCTCTAGAAAGTTTCCTTCCCCACCCTTCACTGGCTTGTGACCTTGGACTCTTTACTCAATGCTTCTAAGTCCCATTGTCCATATCACCAAAATAGAAATGGTAATTTCTATCTCATAATACTGTTAATGCTTTATCCTTTGAATTTTACTACACAATCCTATACATTCCTATTATCAAAAAAAAAAAAAAAAAGCCAGCTTTCATGCACTAGGAGAACTTTTGCTGAAATGCCTTGGTTATTAAAAATCAGTTAACATTTGCTCCAAATCTCTCTGAATTACATCAGAGGTCTACATTTGGTTGAAGGTGCTTTCAAGGAATATAGAAAAAAACTTATAAATCCATGGTATTGTTGGGACAAGAGAAGTGTCTGAAATTACATTTATAATAGTATTTCATGGTAAAATGCATTATTCAGACAGGAACAAATGGGTCTCTCTGGAACTCTAAATCTACGCTACATGATCTATGTCAATGACTCTCTAGATATGGTTCACAACTATAATCCTAAAGTCTACCTGTGAAATGTATTTGGGTCCTTATAGTGATACATAATCTGTCCCTAGCATGAGTCCATTCAATTCATTAGACAAGGAAATGGCAACCCACTCCCGTGTTCTTGCCTGGAGAATCCCAGGGACGGGGGAGCCTGGTGGGCTGCCGTCTATGGGGTCACACAGAGTCGGACACGACTGAAGCGACTTAGCAGCAGCAGCAGCAGGGAAAACTGAGGCAAGGTGTTGGGTATCTGTAAACTGATGCTTTGTTTGTTCCCTGACTTTGGGCTAGAGACTGTCCCAGGATAAGGTACTGTCACATGTTGAGGCCCTTGCAAAATCATTGTTCTCTTTCTCAAAGGTAAAAATTCCAGTCTTCCTGGATCCGTATGCTTAAGAATACTTCATAGAATTTTAGAGCTGTAAGGAAATTCAGTCTGTTTTATTCTGATCTTCTCATTTTATAGATAAGAAAGCTGGGGCCAGAGTTGCACTCAATCCCATGTCTTTTGGATTCTAGCCAATATTCTTTCCATAAGACCAGGCTTTACAAGAGAAACCAGAAACAGCTGATACCAAGCTGCAGAACAGATATGTGAGAAATTTCCAAATAAGTTTTGACTTACTAAAGCTCTTAGCAGAACACAATGAAAGAGAGAGAGAACCAGAAGCATGAATTTAAAAAAAAAAAAAAAATATATATATATATATATATATATGGAGAAAATTACATGGATAGAAAAATATAAGAAGGAAATGTATAAGGACATCAATTTTAATGATATGAAGAAGCATGCCTTAAACATCTGGGGGAGAAAAATATGAACAAAGTAGCAGGGGAAACCCTAAAAGGAAAAAGAGAAGCATGGGAAAGAAATATAAATTAATCAATTAAGGTACAGGAAAAAAGAGTAAAACATAAAGAAGAAAAAGACAAAGAATGGTGAGTTTAGATTAGTCAGTAATAGATAAAAAAATCATATTTCTGTAATCGGGACCTAATTTTTAAACTTTCACTTGCAGGTTCTGATTTATCAAAGGTGCTGAAGGTAATTAGATAATTCTTAATAATTCTTGCTATACAACTCTTGTATTAACTATCAGAAACCACATAACCATTTAATACAATGGTTATGTTAACAATCTTGTACTATTAACCAATATTTATATAAATAATAAAAATATTAATATAAAGTGAAAAAAAGTAAAGGAGTTTTTTGTATAGTCAGATTATCCATAAATATTAAGGTTTAACAGATTCCTTCCTCCACTAATAACTTTTTAAATTTTTTGTTATGTTTTAAAGTGTCTTTAAATTTATCTCTTCTCATCAAATTTCTCTCTAAATCCATTTTCTAATTGGCAGGATTTTTCTTAAATGTGCATCAACATACTACTTATTTTATATTAACCAAACAAGAATGGGGTGTCAAGAAAGTCCTGATTTTATTCTAACAGAGATTAATAATCTCTGACAAATTGCTTATCCTATGCCATTTAATTAACCTCAACATCTCTTCTGCTAATTTATTTCCCCACAAAAGATTTTTTTTTCATTTATTTTTATTAGTTGGAGGCTAATTACTTTACAATATTGTAGTGGCTTTTGTCATACATTGACATGAATCAGCCATGGATTTACATGTATTCCCCATCCCGATCCCCTCTCCCCGCTCCCTCTCTACCCGATCCCTCTGGGTCTTCCGTGCACCAGGCCCAGGCACTTGTCTCATGCATCCAACCTGGGCTGGTGATCTGTTTCACCATAGATAATATACATGTTTCGATGCTGTTCTCTTGAAACATCCCACCCTCGCCTTCTCCCACAGAGTCCAAAAGTCTGTTCTGCATATCTGTGTCTCTTTTTCTGTTTTGCATATAGGGTTATTGTTACCATCTTTCTAAATTCCATATACATGCGTTAGTATACTGTAATGGTCTTTATCTTTCTGGCTTACTTCACTCTGTATAATGGGCTCCAGTTTCATCCATCTCATTAGAACTGATTCAAATGAATTCTTTTTAATGGCTGAGTAATATTCCATGGTGTATATGTACCACAGCTTCCTTATCCATTTATCTGCTGATGGGCATCTAGGTTGCTTCCATGTCCTGGCTATTATAAACAGTGCTGCGATGAACATTGGAGTGCACGTGTCTCTTTCAGATCTGGTTTCCTCGGTGTGTATGCCCAGAAGTGGGATTGCTGGGTCATATGGCAGCACTAGTCATTCAATCAGCACTACAGCAATTAACAAAGTTTATTTTAATAACCTTATATATTTTCAATGTGCAAAATGTTCATATAAGTTTGTCAGGTATTTTCCAAAAATAAATATCTGTTTCTTGGGGAAACTTTCTAAGTTTTCCTTTTGCTACAATATCATCTGTCTAAAAGTCGCATGTCAGTGAAGGTTGGAATTGTTGCTGCAGTGTGAAACTGGTAAGGGTGATAGCATTAACTACCAGTTGATTAGAAATAGACTGGCATGGCAAATTTATTAAGAGAGTACAAAATGCAAAGAATCAACATGACTATGTCCTACATTTTTCTTACCATAAACAACATATATATACATATGCATATATATATTTTAATAACATATTTAATCTTTATAGATTAAAATAAATGTATGCTACATTAAAATATTTAATGTAAAAATGTGATATGTATTAAAATATTTAATATATAAATATATGTCTCTGTGTGTATATATATATATATATTATTTACATATTCACGTATATATAATAAATTGGTTCTTCAAAGAAAACCTAGTAGATACATCCAGAAAAACAAAGTACTCTATAATTTGGTTATACATAAATTGTTAATAGATCAGGGAGGCCTTAATGTTATTTTCTATAATCAACACTTATGAACTATTATTACATGGTTTAAGTCAATGTTATTAAGGCAAGATCATAGTTTTATTAGGACCCAGGCCATATGTAAGTCTTTTCATTTATTTTAAAATTAAGTTTATTCTATAATATTTATAAATTAACTGATTTAAAAGTACTCAAGATCAAATTAGTTTTTATAAAACTAATGCAAAATTTATAATTTGCAATTTCTATGATTTTTACATGGCTATAGTTGCTTAAAATTTCATAAAAGGAACTCTGTGTAGCCATAAGTAAACTTAAAATCATTTAAAATTTTATTATAAACCTATGGATGGTCATTTTTTTTTCTCTTTCTTTGATCAACCTCAAGTTGGTATTTATAATAATAATATAAAACCCATAATTATGCAGCCAAATGTTAAAAAGGTACATTGGGATTCTAAGGCAAATAAAACATAAGCACATTGCTCATCTTTAGTTGAAACAAGGCTACTGATGAGAATATAATATTTTCGACATTTGTCTAACGTCTACAGTAGTCCCACTTCCATGTGGTATAATACAGATATAAGCTGTACTTTAAGCAATTGAACTTTTCTCACCATCCAAAGCCACAAAATCAGACAGTTTGTGGTTTTTGCAGCTGGTGCACTATACTCATTTTGGGTGGTGTCATATGAAAAATATTTTACTCCCAAGCCTTAGACAGAATTAGTCATTAATGAAATACAGGCATTACAATGAGATCATTTGAAGTACAGATTTCAACAGCCCTACTAGGAACAGTAAAGGAACTCTGAACATGAACATGATCAAGTTCTTAATGCCAGAAAGAAAGAAAGAAAAAGTATTAAGGAATGCCTCACAGACTTAGCATTTACTTTGAAAATAACCGTTAGCCACCACCTTGAAAGAAGTTTTAGTTTAAGCATTTGCAGACTAAATAGTCTTAAGCTGTATATAAAAAAACAAAAAATAACTTCAGACATAATGGTACATTACAAGATTATTCATCATAATATACAACTATCAAAATAAAAGAATGATTTTCCTAATGTGACATATGGAATCTGCTCACTTAATAAAACTGGCTGTCACCAGTCTATACAATTTTAAAATAATATCTTATTTGGGACACATCCAGTTTCATCACTGTTTATTTTTATTGAAATATTTTGAGAAAACCATACAATATAACAGCAGTATTGCAATGCATTCTTTCCATTAGAAACTGGTACAATATAGTATTTTTAGTATTCCTATTTTAGAAAGAAGAAATTTAAAAAAAAAACATTGTTTTTATATTTTTGTCAAAACAAATTGTCTTCATTGTAAAGTAATACAACTTTAAATATTTCTACTTTCAATCCATTTCCCTGTTTATACAATTATTTTTAAAATGCACTCCTTTTACAAATGGAGTAGATTCTTAACAGAATACAAGGGGGAAAGGTAGTGAAAAAAGAATACACAATAAAAACGGAATGTATTTGTGTGTGTGTGTGCTTAAATTTGTGTAGGTCCACTAAATTAATTTGTATCTTTTAATGTCATTTTTAAAAATTTCTCTTTATACAAAGCAATATAAAAGAGATTGGGGAAAAAATAATTATTTACCTTTACCTTTATTTTAAGCCCTAGTGTAAACAGTTTCTATTTAGTTCATAAAGATTCAATTGGAATTAGGAGGTCCTATATTTAGGCGACACTTCATGTTCTTGTGTAGTGATTAAAAGAATAAATACTCCAAGTATCTCTTAAGGAAATATGTCTACAGTAAATATGAGAAATCCCTACATTTCTCTACATCTGTTATCCATAAAATCTTTATGTGTCTCAGGCATGCCACCTGGCACTAAACCCTAGCTTACATTTGGAACACTGATTAACTGAAATAGTGCACAGTGCACTAATACAATATAAAAATGTCCCCAATGAAGAGTAAAGTCATACCATACTATGCTTTCCAACCAATATGTTGGCATTCAACGGGGAGTCATGGCTTTTCTTCTTGCTGTGGGGTGCTGTGCTAAAGTTAATATCTTTGTAGCATGACATTGGCTACAACAAAGTATAGACCACAGCTACAAAACTTTTTAAGTGGGCATAACATTTCCCCACTACCCCTTCCTTTGTCAAAAACTTAGACATTCATAAGAGTATCGCAGAATTGAAGCTGAAAATCACAAATGCAGCAGGCTGATGGCAGACTGTAAGTATCTTGGGGAATTACCATGTCTTATATAGTCCTTGTCTATCAAACTACACCCTGTACTCCAGGTTCAATCTGATAAACAAGTAATGATGGGAATCATATGCCAGGTAATGTTCTAAACACTTAGATCTTATTAATGAATGGAACAGACAAAAAATCCTGCTATTATTAGCTTATATTCAAGGGGGAGAGACAGACAATAAAAAACCAATTTGCAAAAATCCCTGCCTTCATGAGGCTTATATTCTAGTCAGGAATGATCGAAAACAAACATAATAAAAGGGAAAATTACATAGAATGCTTATGGATAGAGTAGACGAATCTGGACATAACCAGGGGAAGAAGAGTTTATTGCATTTTTTAATAAAATGATCAGGCAGTTGCATTAAGGCGACATGTGAGGAAACATTTAAAGAAAGCAAAGGAGTTAGCCATGCAGATATCTTGAGGAAGCACATTTAAGGCAACAGACAGCATAGAGGTCCTAAGGTGAGAGAAGTACATATACAAATTACACATCACCATTCAGTCAAGAACAAGCTTTTTAAGCATGAATTGTCCAGTAAAAATAAAAAAAATATATGCATACTAACACATATATATGGAATTTAGAAAGGTGATAACGATAACCCTATATGTAAAACAGAAAAAGAGACACAGAAATACAGAACAGACTTTTGAACTTTGTGGGAGAATGTGAGGGTGGGATATTTCAAAAGAACAGCATGTATACTATCTATGGTGAAACAGATCACCAGCCCAGGTGGGATGCATGAGACAAGTGCTCCGGCCTGGTGCACTGGGAAGACCCAGAGGAATCGGGTGGAGAGGGAGGTGGGAGGGGGGATCGGGATTGGGAATACATGTAAATCCATGGCTGATTCATATCAATGTATGACAAAACCCACTGGAAAAAAAAATAAAAAAAAATATGCCATAATATTAAACATTGCTAGTTTCCATTTCTATGTAACATTTATTAGATGACCTCAGAGGGTGGGTCACTTAATACTATGAGGCTAACTCTAATTCCCTTTTCTTCTGCTCTTCCTCTGCTCATTTTGTTCTCCTCCACTTCCGTGTTTTTTTCACCTCTTCATCGCATATAAATAAGCAGTAATACAGACAGGAGGGAAAATGTGCTGAACTTGGAATAGGGATGACTGAATATTTACTCACAACTCTGTCCCTAACTATCTGGGTCAATTAAGCAAGTTTCTTTGCTTTTCTGAGTAAAAGCTTCAAGAAAGCAAGTGCAAGGAAAAAGGTATACAGAATGATCCCTCAAAAACTGCTGAGAATAAAATACATTATAATTATGGGGACACGTTTGGTATGCCACAAAGAACTAAACAGAGTACACATGGATGATGTTGGTTCTAATGATAACATTTAAAAAATATTTGATAATCCCCAATTTACAGTCCAGGGATGACAAAGTTAGTGCTTGATAAGTAATTTTTTAAGATTATCAATACCATCTAAATTCAGTTATCAATACTTCAAGCATTTTATACTGCTGAACATTTCTTCTCTAGAATGTAAGAATATAGTAAAATTCACTTCAAATAAATTGGTCAAATATGAGAAGCTGAAATTAATAAAACATAGTGATTGCATAGTTGATTATCATATAACCATTAATTGTTTCTCTGTAAATTCTTTTTTTATTTCCTTAGAGTTTATCTTCAATGTTGGAATAGGAAGATGAAGTAACATAATTACAGCCGGGGAACTATTGAGTAGACAAACTCTTGACAGGAATAGCTACAGTAGGTGGGAAAGAACTTTGAGGTGAAACAGACACATTCAAGATTTACATATTAAGCAGCATGAGCAGTAAAATTTTGAAGCCAGTTGACCACAGATATTCAAAGCCTTAAAAATGTGTAACACTAACCTTGTAATTAATTTAAGCATTTATCTAACTTCTAGGTATTTCTAGAGTTTTTCCTAACTTTTCACAAATAAAAGTTTTTATAAATGTGATAGGATAAAATATGAAAATCTCCAATGATTAGGAAAGCCTATATTCAAGAAATTAAAATGTAATGGCTATGCTTGGAATTAAGCTATATTGAAAATAATTTTATTTTGGGATATTTGAGAATTGTTCAGACAGAACTTGCCTGCAATGCAGGAGACCCAGGTTTGATCCCTGGGTCGAGAAGATCCCCTGGAGAAGGGACAGGCTACCAATTCCAGTATTCCTGCCTAGAAAATTCCATGGACAAAGGAGTCTGGTGGGCTACAGTCCACGGGGTCACAAAGAGTCAGACATGACTGAGCCACTAATACTTTTACTTTCTTTCACTTACATACTATCATGTGTGATAATGTAATACTGTAGATAATTTTGAGATTTAGATGATGCTGTATTACCTGTATAATAATTTCCATTTAAAACTAGTGAAAGATTATTGATTTAAATTTCAGAACACGAAATAGTCAAAAATGGAAGTTTTTTGATAGTGATCCTAAGTTTAAGATGGCTCTTTAAATTACTAAAGTAATAGCAAGAACATGTTACAAAACTTTGTGAACTAGTGTGCAGTATCACCTTGCATATATGTAAAGCCTCTGGCAAGGAATCTTACAGCCTCAAAAGACTTAGTTACCCATTTTATCAAGATACAAAATAAAGCATAAAGGAAGTTAAGTCCCAGGACAGGAATAGAACCCTAAATTCCTGATAATCAGCTTCCAAACGGGTTGTAAGAATCTAGTAGACTTTGGCAGTGATTCCTTTGAGCAGTCAAAACTGCTGCCAGGTGGGTAAGTTTATGAGCAGACTATAAAAGGTAGTGTTGGTCTGGCAGCTGATTCGGTCAGGGTGCAAACCATAAAGGTAAAGAATGGGAAAAGATTCCTGAAAAATGGCCTAGCAAACTAATGAGGGAATGAACATTTTTCTTTAGTTCTTTGAGTTAGGAAGAAAAAATGAAACCTAGAAAATAAAATAACAAAGAAGCTTTCCTCTGAATCAGAGAAAAGGAATTAATTGATGGATAGATGGACTTCTTTTTTTCTTTTTTTGATTACTATATAGTTGTTAAGGAACATCAACACCTACTAGTATGATTTTCTTAGCAATAAATTATTTCTAAACATGTGACATATACAGTAGAGACATTTTCTTCTTGGATGCTTTGATAGAGTTGTTAAACAATCCTACAGATATCTGTTTATCAATCTAAAGATGATATCTCAAATGAGTTAGAAAAATTGAGTTTAGGCATATTCTATATCATATTCTAACTTTCAACTTCATCATTGCTTATTAGTATTTAGGCTGCTGCTAAAAACATGGAAGTTTTAACAATCTTAACTTTATTTTAAGTTTAAAAGTTTAAGTTTAAAATCAATTTTATTGATTTTAAGAAGAAAATAAGGAATACTCCAATAAAAATGGTATAGTTACAGAAGACACTGGATGTGATTATTTGTTAATTGTCTATAATTTTCTGACATGTAAGTTAAAAATAACTGAAGACACAATTTATTCTCTAAATCATGAGAAATTAAAAGAAAAGACAGAAGTTTAAAATACCATACATGAAACATTTAGATTATCTTTAAGGATACTCTTGATATTAAGTATGGGTGTCAGTTTTCATTCCAAACCCAAAGAAAGGCAAAGCCAAAGAAAGTTCAAACTACACACAATTCCACTTATTTCACATGCTAGAAAGGTAATGATCAAAATCCTTCAAGCTAGGCTTCAAAAGTATGTGAACCGAGAACTCCCAGATGTATAAGCCGGACTTAGAAAAGGCAGAGAAACCAGAGATTAAATTGCCAACATCCACTGGATCATAGAAAAATCAAGGGAATTCCAGAAAAACATCGACTTATGCCTCACTGACTACACTAAAGCCTTTGACTGTGTGGATCACAACAAACTCTGGAAAATTGCTCAAGAGATGGGAATCCCAGACCACCTTACCTGCCTCCTGAGAAATCTGTATGCAGGTCAAGAAGCAACAGTTAGAACCAGACATGGAACAACAGACAGCTTCGAATGGGAAAGGAGTACGTCAAGGCTGTAGATTGGTGATTTAACTATATGCAGAGGACATCATGCGAAATGCCAGGTTTGATGAAGCTCAAGTTGGAATCGAGGTTGCCGGCAGAAATATCAATAACCTCAGATATGTAGATGACACCACCCTAATGGAACTGAGTCTCTTGATGAGAGTGAAAGAGGAGAGTGAAAAGGCTGGCTTAAAACTCAACATTCAAAAAATTAAGATCATGGCATCTGGTCCCATCACTTCATGGAAAATAGAAGGGGAAAAGTGGAAACAGTGACAGATTTTATTTTCTTGGGCTCAGAAATCATTGTGGACAGTGATTGCTGCCATGAAGTTAATAGATGCTTGCTCCCTGGAAGAAAAGCTATGACCAACCTAGACAGTATATTAAAAAACAGAGACATCACTTGCTGACACAGGTCAGTCTAATCAAAGCTATAGTTTTTACATAAGTCATGTACAGATGTGAGAGTTGGACCATAAAGAAGGCTGAGCGCTAAAGAATAGATGCTTTCAAACTGTGGTGCTGGAAAAGACTCTTGAGAGTCCCTTGGACAGCAAGATGATCAAACCAGTTAAACCTAAAGAAAGTCAACCCTGAATATTCTTTGGAAGCACTGATGCTAAAATCGAAGCTCCAATACTTTGGCCACCTGATGAGAAAAACTGACTCATTGGAAAAGACCCTGATGCTGGGAATGATTGAGGGCAGGAGGAGAAGGGGACAACACAGGATGAGATGTTGGATGGCATCACTGACTCAATGGATATGAATTTGAGCAAACTCTGGGAGATAGTGAAGGACAGGGAAGCCTGTTGTGCTGCAGTCCTTTGGGGTCGCGAAGAGTTGGACAGGGCTGAGCAACTGACCAACAACACATAGGTGGTAATTAAAATTCAAATATTTGATGAAACAAGATAATCTATCCAAAATAGCATGTTTAAGAGATCCTTGAATCTCATATGATTTCAATGATATTTATAAGAGAGTTAAAATCTCAGGAGTTTTATTCTATAGGGTGGTTTTTAACACAGTGAGGGTACAAACACAAGGGAGTGACATTTTAATTGCAAAATCAGCGCTTCAAAAATTAACTTTTGTAACTTTCAACTCGAAAAGTAATACCAACAAATGCCACTAACTACAAAAACATCTCAGTGGTTAAGAGGAGCCTCTAAGTTTTATACTTAATACACACACACAAACACACACACACACTTGGCAGACTTGTTTTCCTCAAAAGGTTGCAAATGTCAACCCAAGATAGCAAATTTGAAAAAAAAAATTTTTTTAAGTTGGATTTTTGGATTTGAAGTTCAAATTAAAGAGAGCATACGACAAACTTTCAATTGGGTGACACAAAGTGTAATCAAAGAAAATGCATATGTCATCATTTGGCACTTCATTTTTTTGTCACAACACAAAGTCTATAATTTTTTCTATTTTCCTTGGTGTGTTTATACACACAGGTCACACTTTTTCCAACTTTTCCCCAGCAACACACAGATGCTCTCATAATATTGGGTTGGCCAAAAAGTCCATTCTGGTTTTTCTGTAAGATGTTATAAAGCGCTGAATGAACTTTTTGGCCAACTTAATGTATGCATCTGTCTCCAACTTATGGAACTGCTATCTTCATAATTCAAGGGAAACCACGCAATTGTAATAAATGGTTTTGTGGGATCAGAAAAAATTATCATCATGTATTAAACAGTTTCCTCTAACAACCCTAACACAAATAGAAAGATTGTTTTTCTAGTATTTCTTCAATGAAATAATTGAGTTTAAATGATTTTACTTAAATAGTATTGGGGATGAAGGAACAATTTCTAGAGTTTTGTGGCTCAATTGACAAAAAGACTAGACACTATCAGTTACTATTTAGATTCAGATGGCCAAGGCGGTTGCCTTTTTTTTTTTTTTTCTTTTTAATTGTGAACAACCTGCTGGTAAAAAACCTAGCATATAGATGTGAGGCAGAAATCAACTATTTCAGAAACATAAACTCAGTTATGTTCACATACTGCATAAGATATAAAAAGTATACGAATTCTTACCTCATAAAGCAGGTTTGTTTAAATCAGGTAAATTTTACGTGGTCATAGAAAATAGCATCTTTCTCAGAATACATTATAGAGTAACACATTTCCCCCAAATGAAGAAGGGGTATTCTTTTTATACAGAGATGTGTAAATGTACACAATTGTACAAATAACATGACCTTTAACTAAGCAAGTATATGCTACTGGAGAATCAAGAAATCTCTCCCAAGCCTATCACCTCAGAAGGGCTAAATTTGCTAACACTCCTCTATCTAAGCCTGAAAGAAAGTAAAGCTTCTGGAAATGTTTTGCATTGAACCCCTAAGGGGGACTGTGGCTACAAACAAAATCTGAAAGAAAGACTAACTACATGAAAGAAACAGAAGAGTTTTCACTGATCATTTTCTTCCTCAGTCATTTGTATAATTTTAAAGATTCACAAAAAGCCACAAAAAAACTATACTCATTATTTCTGTTGATCACAATAATATTTAAATTATTCATACACTGAAGTTGATAGAGGGAATCATTAAGATAAAGCTCATCTATCACGCTGTCGTATACCGTGCAGCGCTGTTATGTTAAGTCAGAGTCATGCTCCTAGTTTTCTAAACTTCAAACAGCTGAAATACCACAACATTCATAAAACAGAACTGAGCAACTGGGAGTAGGAAAAAAAATACAAAAAGGTAGCAGACCTCAACAGCAGATAGTAAAATTAACATTTCAACAGCTCTGGCCTTTCATCTCAGTCTCTATAGTATTTTTTTTTTTTCTGGAAAAGGTATGATTTAGTTTAGAAAGATGCAGAATTACATAAAACATCTGGAATATGGGACAAGAAATATTGGCTTATTATCCCTTGTGGACCCTCTCTATGAAAAATTTAATAGATCTGTTTTGGTAGTTTTAATCTCCAGAGCACCTCAAGCTATGTTATGGAAACATCATCTTGGTCATTTATATTAGAAAGAACACCTGGTGATGAAAGAAAATGTACTCTTTTAAATTGTGAGTGCTTTTTCTTTAATAATCAAATATGTATATAGATGCATATGTGTGTGTGCCTGTAAACATCTAAACATCCTGTTTAAAATTTAGTTTTTGGATCTTTGTGATTGATGAGATTGTAAATCTTGAATTTACTAAAAATGGACTCCTTTTCATGTTCTATAAATTAATAATTTTGTGTTAACTTTGACATTTACCCACTGCATAAAGCAGAGTAAGTTAGACAAATTTCATGATGTGAACACTAAAATTCCATTCATCTTGGTCTAGGAAACAAATGCCACTCATTTTTAAAAGTTAAAATATATTTTTTGATTTAACACATTTTCTTATACCATAATGCCTTTTAAATGACAGTTTTAATATTTACTGTTAATAATACAGCTTTTTTTAGTTAATGCCAAAATAATATTTATAGCTGAAAACAGTTAACTTTCAGCATTAAATTTTGTTATTGAAAAACTTATTACTAGTAAAAATTTAATGTTCAGAATGTGTGCATCTAAGGAAGATTAAATGATGAAGTCATCTGCCATGAGAATTTATAAAAAAGTAATCTCCAAAATTTCAGTGTTACATTCTTTTACTCTAAAGTCATAGTTACTGCAAAGTTTTAAAACTGAGTTTCAGAGTAAGTATCTGCTCATTGAAATTAAAGAAAACCTCGCATAATTGAAAATATATTAAAACATTCATTTTTTAAAGTGATCTTTTTAAAATTGGCACATCATACCATAGCTATGCTATCATTAATAACACTCAAAATATGTAATGGGCCTCTACATATTCCAATTAAAAATAGAAGTCCTTAAAATATTTGAGTATTTATAGTCTATAAAGATTTTCAGGGACATTTTTATTAATTTGACACAGATACGCCTTCATTTCTAATGTTACAAACCTGAATCATTTTAAATGCAATTAAAAGTGGTTATGAAAGAGTGTGGACTTCCTTGTGAAGTAGGAAATCACTCTTGTGATTAACATGCAAACGAGCTCATGCTGGCAGAATAGATTGGGGTTTTAAAACCCCAATTACTTTTGTATGATTATCTATTTACCAGTACACAGTCTATTTTCATTTTTCATCTAATACAAAATCGGCTTGCTTACATTTTTAGCACAGCAATTAATATTTACAATAATTATGACATCAAGCACTGCTGAGAACTCCAAGTAAATCATTTACCCCAACCTTTTTAATATATGATTAATATCCTTTCATAATTTAATGCTTTATGTGAGGTTACCATTATGTAAAAATCAAAATTAAAAACCACTTCACTTTTTGATTTAAATTTAGTTATACTGCATATTTTTGAAATATTAGTAAGATTAGTATTGTTATAAAATAAAAACAAATTTTTAAATGAGATGAGAATAATATGTAAAAATAGTTTAATTGTTCATAGTAAGAAAAATAAATATATATTGAGAACAATAAAATATGTCCTATTCATCTTCCTTTTTAAAAGTAGTAACAGACAGTTCTAAACTTTCACTAACACGCTTTGATTCATACCTGCTACATACTTCACACATACACATTTTTCCAGACTTCTAAAGAAAATTATAATGCATTAATGACAGGAACCATGGTAATGGAAAAAAGGTCACCCTCTCTTGAACACCTTCTGTTTTAAACCATTATATATAAAGACATTCGAGAAAGCAAAGAATTAAAAGCCAGCCTTTGTGCAACCCATTACTGAAATATTATAGAATAATCTATATCAAATGTAGAGGAACAGCAGATTCTTTTGGATCTAAATTAACTGCAGCCATAGAAACGCTTTTATGCTTATTATGTATCTGCATGTTGATTCAATTATTAAAAGAACACCTGACAGCATCAGACTTATTTAATTGAATTAATTAAACTGGATGAATAATCACTGAATTCCTTTTGTGTGAAATTTGTCCTGAAAAGTAACACTGACATTTGGAAATTGCAAGTAATTTGCATGGTGAAATACAGTGAACATGGAAATCTCCTATGCTAGTTTCCTTTTATTTTTTTTTCCTCCCACTCTTCTACAACAAATGAACAGATCTTACAGTGGATATTTTCCTTTTACAGAAGATTTATGAATACATTTTATCATTATACTATTAAGCAGTTTTTCAACAATTTCCTCAATATCACAATTTAAGTTTTTCTCCTATGGTAAAAAATATTATGCAAACTGTCACTTTTACTAAAGAGATGATATGACACCAATGTATCGTTGAACCTATAAGGTAAGAGAAACTCTTGTTTCAAGATGGATTACTAAGACACTAGTATACTTCCTATACATATATTTTCCCTGATTCAAGTTCACAGATAAACGAAAAGGAAAAAATTATGCAATGTTTGTTTTATCTGTCATGTCAAAATAAAATTGACAACTTTTCAAAATATTCTTAAGGCATTCACTTGCTGCACTTACTAGCCATTAGGTTCTTCATCATCATGGGGTGGGGGGATCATTTAATATTTTATAGCCACATACATACATGCATATATATTATATATATATACACACACATATAATTTTCTTAACGACACATGCCACTGGGAAGATGCATCAATATTTGCTTTTGTTAATTCATTATTAAGGATAAAATTGGGTGAAATACTGATGTTTGGTTAACCTTTAAATATACACATCCACATAAGTTGCTCTTCAATGTATCAAAGTGTTCTGAGCAATCATGTTTCTTTTTAGTTGTGAACAGAAAATTGTACTTGCATATTTGAGATGATAATCACCCTATACCATTTTTGTCATGCCTATTATTTAGGAGAGACTGTTTACCATAATAAATTATAGTATTGAAATCACAGACCATTTGACATCTACATTCCTCAGATTAATGAACCTTTCAATATACAGGCTGACCATACCTGAAATTTGTTCACTTTAAAATTATGCTTGATCCCTTCAACCTTTGATCCATAAACATTCCTCAAATCAGTTTTATTTCTGGACTTCCTTGGCATTGCCCAGAAATATTTCTGTGAATGTTCATATTTAGCAAAATTAAACTTCGTGTGTAATATAGCGCTATTCTTTCCCAAATAAAATTAAGTACCAAAGAGTATTTATAAAAAACAATTCCTAAAATAATTGAAGTATTGATTGAAATGGCTTTGTGTCATATAAAAATTTCAAGAATTCTAGATAAACTATTTCTTTGTGATCTAAATTTCAGACATGATAAATATACAAACTTTTACAAAATACTTGGTAAAAAATCTACACCATCACATAAGTATCTGTATTAATAACCTTAGTGGTTAGATTTTATTTTACATATATTATACAAAATACATTGGCATTACACCCCATTCTTAATACCAATTTATTATAGCTTTATTTCATAATATTGGATGTGGAAATGGAAACAGTGCCATCATGTGATACTTTTCAGGGTACTTCACTTCTTACATTCTCAAAGTCTAAGCATATAGCTACTATCCAAATAAAAGAGTTCACAGAAAACCACGGAATGGCAATATAATTCATCACCCAGTATTTTGGAACCACATCCTGTGTTCGTGCTTTTGTGTAAAAAATTAGAAAGGGATTTTGAATCTTCAAAGAAAAATTGCAAAGCCAGTATCTGTATTTGTGTACATCCGTGCACAAACACTATACATAGAGACACCCTTCATTAAAAATCTACTAGTATCATTTATTCTAGATCATAAAACCCTGTGCATTTGCAATCAATTTCAATTTTAAAAATAAAAATGTGTCACTTCAAAAAAGGAGTAAATTCATTATTTTAATTAGCAAAAACCTGTGGTTAGGAAGAGGGGAAATTCAGACAGCATGTAATAAATATCAACTCCAAACCCCCAAAAACCTATATCTAAAAATGAACCCAGCTCCTCCATAGATTTCTTTTTTTCCTTTAGTCAAGGGTCATGGATAATTTTGCACTAACTTAAGAAAAACTAAGTACCACAAACTAAAACATTAGATTTGGCCCAAGTTATACTATTTTTCTAAATTTCAAAATTAGCTTTGAAAACTATGTGGAATTAAAGTCTATAATAATCATGCATAAATATGAAATCTTATACTACAAATGATCCCTGCCTTATAATTCACTCTATAACTGTCATTCCATCAAAATACAGCTATTTAGTTAGAGGTGTAAATTTGGGAGCTACTGTCACTTTTACTTCCCATACTTATTTCATACAAATACAAAACTGCATTTTAAGGAAAGGTGTGTATTGCTCAAACACTAATACGCACAATGCTAATCCAGGATTAGAAAAGATAAATCAATTTTTATTTATTTTAATGACTCATTAAATTTAACTGCTAATGACTCATGTTTGATCATTTCACTTTAGTACACACATAATCCAAGGCATTTCAGTTTAAATTAAAATTACCCAAAAGCGAGAAAATGAAAGTCGCTCAGTCATGTCTGACTTTTTGCAACCCCATGAACTATACAGTCCATGGAATTCTCCAGACCAGAATACTGGAGTGGATAGCTGTTCCCTTCTCCAGGGGATCTTCCCAAACTAGGGCCTGAACCCAGGTTTCTCACATTGTAGGCGGATTTTTTTTACCAGCTGAGCCACCAGGGAAGTCCCAAAGTGAGAAAACTAAACTACAATGCAAGATTTAAAACTTTTGATGACTTTACAATAGTAGTTTTTAAATAATCATCCTAAATTCAATAATTTTGCAAATCCTTTGTGATATACTATAGCACAACACTTAAAATTCCACACAAAATGGACATAATGAAAGAATGGAGAAAAAACTTGAGAAAACTTTTATTCACAAGAGCATACGTGTAGCTGCTGTTTTTTTGAATGGTGAAAATAACCTCTAATCATAGGTGCCTGAGGAGAACTTAATTATAGTCACTGAAAAAATTAAGTGAAGAAAATTTTAGCAGTAGGAAAAAGGTAAAAGTAGATGTGATTTATTAAATTCTTTGTTTTAAAAAAATTCTTCCTAGACTAAATGAAAACAGAAGTTACCAGCTGGTAAACAACTCTCCAAAAGAATCATCTCTTCTATGGTGATAAAGGGCTTGAGGATTACTCTAAAACCTTTTGTTATTATCACTATTATTATTCTTTTTCCAAATAACACTGGGCATGAACTCACTGACAGCTTCTTTATTTGGAAACAGTGCTGTTCCTCTGAGAGGAGACTATTTTCTTGTTCCAAAACTGTTCTGCAGACTTTTGTTTTGTGGTAGAAAGGAACCTACAGAACTTTTTCGTTTTTCATGAAATATATCTTCCATAAATTCTTTCGTTCTTCCAACCTGCACTGATACTGATCTTTCAACAGTTCTTTCTGAGAAATAAGAGATAGGAAACTTTTGAAGGCTCTCAATAATGTAACACACTTTTCCTTCTAGGATAAGATTCACATTAATACTTCTACATTTTCAGCTATGGAAGAAGAGTCAACAATACCAACTCTTTTAAATTCAGTTCCTGACTGATGTTTCAAAAATCACAGAACTCTAGGAAAAAGCATCCAGGGAGTTATGAGTGGGGCAATGAACTTCTTCACCCAATCCACCCTTATTTTTAAACTTATATTTGAGTCTCAACTTTCCTTACTTCTAGAATGGCAGTATTTTGGAGTTAGCAGGAGAATAAAAAGTAGTTGCTCAGAAAAGACAAACATGTGAAAAGTGCTGATTTGTGAAGCAGTTATGTCTAATCACCTTTCAATGTACTAAGATATACTAAGAGATAAAAATTAAAGAGATAAAAAAAAATCAAGATGTAAATTTCATTTCATATATTTATATCTTTATAACATTAAGAACAACACTGACCCTCCACGGCAGCAATTTGTTACTGTTCATGGTTTGTTACACAATTATAAGCCTGTTTAACGATGGAAGAAGAGTTTAAGTTATTGCTGGTTAAGGTAATACATTTTAATATTCTAGGAGTGGAAAAAAAAAAGTATACTAATTATTAAATTATTTAAGTAACAGTGAAAATTGCATGTGTTTATATTCACTACATTAACATCTTTTTACGTTCATCATTCACAACTCTTCTCTAACAGCCCCACTAGACACACACACACATCTAGATAAACAGGCACTGACAGTAAACAAATGGGTGAACTTTGCCAGGACTGGAAATTTAGCGTGTGGGATGGTATGCCATTTTGCTGGCTTCCCTGGTAGCTCAAATAAATGGTAAAGAATCCTCCCGTGATGCAAGATACCTGGGTTTGATCCTTGGGTTGTGAAGATCCCCTGAAGGAAGGCATGGAAACCCATTTCAGAATTCTTACCTGGAGAATCCCCATGAAGAGAGGAGCCTGGCAGGATACAGTCCACGGGTCACAAAGAGTAGGAGAGGACTCAGTGACTAGCACAGCACAGCATGCCATTTAGTTAGTCAATACAGAGCTGTCTGTGATGAAAGGCACAATCACAGAAAACCAACCAAACTGATCACATGGATCACAGCTTTGTCTAAATCTATGAAACTATAAGCCACACCACGTAGGGCCACCCAAACAGACGGGTGATGGTGGAGAGTTCTGACAAAACATGGTCCATTAAAGAAGGGAGCGCAAACCACTTCAGCATTCTTGCCTTGAGAACCCCATGAACACCATGAAAAGGCAAAAAAGTATGACACTGAAAGATAAACTCCCCAGGTCGGTAGGTGACAACATGCTACAGGAGAAGAGTGAAGACAGCTCCAGAAGGAATGAAGAGGCTGAGCCAAAGTGGAAACAACACCCAGCTGTGGATGTGTGCGGTGGTGAGAGTAAAGTCTGATGCTGTAAGGAACAATACTTCATAGGAACCTGGAATGTTAGGTCCATGAATCAAGGTAACTTGTGAGTGGTCAAACAGGAGATGGCAAGAATGAATATCAACATTTTAGGAATCAGTAAACTAATATGGACCAGAATGGGGAAATTTAATTTGGATGACCCTTATACCTACTACTATGGGCAAGAATCCCTTAGAAGAAATGGAGGAGTCCTCATAGTCAACAAAAGAGCCTGAAATGCAGCACTTGGATGCAATCTCAAAAATGACAGAATGACCTCTGTTCGTTTCCAAGGCAAACCATTCAATATCACAGTAATCTAAGTCTATGCCCCAACCACTAATGCCAAAGAAGCTGAAGTTGAACAGTTCTATGAAGACCTGCAAGATCTTCTAGAACTAACAACAAAAATGATGTCTTTTTCATCATAGGGGACTGGAATGCAAAGTAGGAAGTCAAGAGATCTGGAGTAACAGGCAAGTTTGGCCTAGGAGCACAAAAGAAGCAAGTCAAAGGCTAACAAAGTTTGGCCAAGAGAACACACCAGTCATAGCAAACACCCTCTTCTAACAACATAAGAGACGATACTACACATGGACATCACCAGATGATCAATACCGAAATCAGTAAGATTATATTCTTTGAGCTGAAAATAGAGAAGCTCTATACAGTACGAAAAAACAAGACTGGGACTGACTGTGGCTCAGATCATGAACTCCTTACTGCAAAATTCAGACTAAAATCGAAGAAAGTGGAGAAAACCACTACACCATTCAGTCATGACCTAAATCAAATCCCTTATAATTATACAGTGGAAGTGGCAAATAGATCTGATGGACAGAGTGCCTGAAGAACTATGAAAGTTCATAAAAGTATACAGGAGACCATGATCAAAAACATGCCCAAGAAAAAGAAATGCAAAAAGACAAAATGGTTGTCTGAGGAGGGCTTACAAACAACTGAGAAAAAAAGGGAAGCTAAAGGCAAAGGAGAAAAAGGAATGAAACACCTATCTGAATGAAGAGTTCCAAAGAAGCAAGGGGAGATAAGAAAGCCTCCCTCAGTGATCAATGCAAAGAAATAGAGGAAAACAATAAAATGGGAAAGACTGGATCACTTCAAGAAAATTAGAAATACCAAGGGAACATTTTATGCAAATATAGGCACAATAAAGGATAGAAAGAGTATGGACCTAACAGAAGCAGAAGGTATTAAGAAGATGAGGCAAGAATACACAGAAGAACTATACAAAGAAGATCTTCATGACCCAGATAACCACGAGGGTGTGTACACTCACCTATAGCCAGACATTCTAGAATGTGAAGTCAAGCAGGCCTTAGGAAGTCGCATCATGAACAAAGCTAGTGGAGGTGATGGAATTCCAGTTGAGCTGCTTCAAATCCTAAAAGATGATACTGTGAAAGTGCTGCACTCAATATGCCAGAAAATTTGGAAAACTCAGCAATTGCCACATGACTGGAAAAGGTCAGGTTTCATTCCAATCCCAAAGAAGGGCAATGCTAAACAATGTTCAAACTACCACACAATTGCATGAATCTCACATACTAGCAAAGTAATGCTCAAAATTTTCCAAGCCAGACTTTAACACTATGTGAACCATGAACTTCTAGATGCTCAAGCTGGTTTTAGAAAAAACAGAGGAACCAGAGATCAAATTGCCAACATCTGCTGGTCAGAGAAAAAGTAAGAGAATTCCTGAAAACTGTTTATTTCTGCTTCATTGACTAAGCTAAAGCCTTTGACTGTGTGGATCACAACACACTGTGGAAAATTCATCAAGAGATGGTAATACCAGACCACCTTACCTGCCTCCTGAGAAATATGTATGCAGATCAAAAAGCAACAGTTAGAACCAAATATGGAACAATGGACTGGTTCCAAATTGGAAAAAGGGTATGTCAAGGCTGTATACTCTCCCCTGCTTATTTAACTTATATGTAGAGTACATCATGCGAAATGCCAGGCTCAATGAAGCACAAGTTGGAATCAAGATCACCAGGAGAAATATAAATAACCTCAGATATGCAGATGACACCATAAAGTGAAGGGGAACTAAAAAGAGCCTCTTGATGAAAGTGAAAGAGGAGAGTGAAAAAGATGGTGTAAAACTCAATATTCAAAAAAAGAAGATCATGGCATCTGGTCCCATTGCTTCATGGCAAATAGATGGAGAAACAATGGAAACTGTGACAAACTTGATTTTCTTGGACTCCAAAATCCCTGCAGATGGTGACTGCAGCCAAGAAATTAGAGGATGCTTGCTCCTTGGAAGAAAAGATGTAAGAAACATAGACAGCAGATTTATTACTTTGCCAACAAGGTCCACATAGTCAAAGCTAAGGTTTTTCACATGTATGGGTGTGAGAGTTAGACTATAAAGAAAGCTGGGTACCAAAAAATTGATGCTTTTGAACTGTGGTTTTGGAGAAGACTCTTGAGAGTCCCTTGGACTGCAAGGAGATCCAACCAGTCCATCTTAAAGGAGATCAGTCCTGAATATTTGTTGAAAGGACTGATGCTGAAGCTGAAACTCCAATACTTTGGCCACCTGATGCAAAGAGCTGACTCATTGGAAAAGACCCTGATGCTGGCAAAAGTTGAAGGCAGGAGGAGTAGGGGACTACAGAGGATGAGATGGTTGGATGGCATCACCAACCCAATGGACATGAATTTGAGTAAACTATGGGAGTTGACCATGGACAGGAAGGCCTGGTGTGCTGTAGGCCATGGGGTCTTGTTTCCTTCCCATAGGTTACTCTAAGTCTCAGATGAATCTCTTGACAGTTAGAAAATACTTTCTTCGGCCACTCTGCCAATACTTGCACAGATTTTCATTCAGATATATATATATATATATATATATATATATATATATATATATTTCTTCTTTGGCTACAATATTTTCTATCCTTGCTATGTTTCACCCTCTTAAATCAGAGTGAAAGTTTTTGTTAGTAGACCATCAGTTGCAAGACAAAGAAACAGGTACACAAATAGGCATCTTAGGTTATCGTTCAAGTCTACTGCTATAAAAGAGAAATAACGACTCTGGAACAATATTTATTTAATAGTATTAGAAAAGTAAATCCATAGGCTCAAATCAAAAGTAAAAATGATTATTAAATCATTTTAATAATAATAATAAGTGATGAATTAAATGAATAAAAATCAGTTAAACTGAAGCACAGAGTTTTCCATATATAACCATACTTGAAAGAAAACAGCCACTTGAAAGAAAACAAGTTTGAACAACTTGAAAGAAAAATGGAAGGAACTAAAAATTATTAAACCCAACTAATGAGAGGTAGGGAATGTGTCATTATCACATATTCATATAAAGTGAAGAAGGTTGACCCATGCTCATGAAATGTATTTTCTGGGATAACTCACCTTTATTATCTAATCAAATGCTTTAATTTTTCCATCATCATGGAGGATAAAGTGCTGTAATTTAGTTTTTTAAAAAATGAGAGGCAAACACCATTTAAATTTTATTCAGTTCAGTTCAGTCGCTCAGTTGTGGCTGACTCTTTGTGACTCCATGAACTGTAGCACGCCAGGCCTCCCTGTTCATCACCAACTCCCGGAATCCACCCAAACCCATGTCCATTGAGTCAGTGATGCCATCCAACCATCTCATCCTCTGTCGTCCCTTTCTCCTCCTGCCCTCAATCTTTTCCAGCCTCAGGGTCTTTCAAATGAATCAGTTCTTCACATCAGGTGGCCAAAGTACTGGAGTTTCAGCTTCAACATAAGTCCTACCAATGAACACCCAGGACTGATCTCCTTTAGGATGGATGGGCTGCATCTCCTTGCAGTCCAAGGGACTCTCAAGAGTCTTCTCCAACCACAATTCAAAAGCATCAGTTCTTCGGCGCTCAGCTTTCTTTATAGTCCAACTCTCACATCCATACATGACCACTGGAAAAACCATAGCCTTGACTAGACGGACCTTTGTTGACAAAGTAATGTCTCTGCTTTTTAATATGCTGTCTAGGTTGGTCATAACTTTCCTTCCAAGGAATAAGTGTCTTTTAATTTCATGGCTGCAATCACCATCTGCAGTGATTTATCAATACACAATCCATTTTTCAAAAATAGGCCAAAAATTTAATGTTTCTAAGAGTGTTTAAATCAGATGGAAGGCCATGATTTCAAAATAGTTTACTGATGGTTCTTTCTGTCTAAAGGTATACACAGACACAAACATACACAAAATTGATTTCTTCCTTCTATCTCATGGCCATCAGCATAATATCCTCAAAGGGTGATTCTTCAGGGTTACTGATGCACAGAGCCACTTGCTCTTCACTTCATGAACCCAGAGAGTATACCAGAGGTAGCTGTGCATCATTTCAAGGGCTTTTTGAAATGTTATTTCTCCTGATAAGAGGCTATCACTTTTTACATGGAATTTGATGGGATATCTGTCTAAGAAGTCAGATAAACAAGCTATAAGGAGGAATAAGGAGGGTTTCTTTTAATATGAAGGTGAAGTGAAGTGAAGTCACTCAGTCATGTCCGACTCTTTGCAACCCCATGGACTGTAGCCTACCAGGCTTCTAAGTCCATGGAATTTTCCAGGCAAGAGTACTGGAGTGGGTTTCCATTTCCTTCTCCAGGGGATCTTCCCAACCCAGGGATTGAATTTGGATCTCCTGCATTGCAGGTAGGCACTTTACCATCTGAGCCACCAGGGAATGTTGAGTCCTGTATTAGAGACTACTTGTATTTTTGGTTTGTTTGTTTGCTTGTTTACTGAGTTCATACTCTGTTCTAACTAGTTCAAGTGCCTTAAATTTTAATCTCCAGGTATAAATTGTAATTTCATGTCCAAAAGTAAAAAGGAAAACATGAAGAAAAGAGAATACAAAGTAAAATAACCTATAATAAAGTTTAGTATAAACCTACACAGTATCAGCAAATACTTGACACTGTTTTTTTATGTGCAATAACTCCAAGATCCAAAACACTTACTAGAAGATGACTAAGTTTAACAAATCAAAATTTGAGAATTTTAGTGGTACTTCATTTGTTCATTCATTCATATATACGTTTAACAAATATCTGAGTTACTGTGTGCCAACTACTGCCAAGTAGCTGGATGACAGAAGTAGAAGAAAGGACATATTCAGTACATTCATGAAAAAATGTAGACAAAAGTTAATAATCACACAAATTACAATTGCAATCTGTGATCACTGATGTGAAGGGAGAGTCCAAGATTCAATGAGTCTGCTTATCAGGGAAATTTAATCAATTCGGGGAAATCATAAAGTCTCCTAAAGGAAGTGACTCTCTGAGTGCTGACCCACAGGATGAAAGGTCATTACTAACGCAGGTGAGGTGCAGGGTAAGAGTAATCTATGTTTACATGAAGCCCCCGTGAAAGGAGAGACAGGTAACCTCAAGTACTCTCTACAGGTTAACGAAAACCGCTAACCACATCATCTCTAACTTTTTTGGATCCATTAAAGACATGTGCCTAACCTGTTCATAAAGTACCTAATTGCCTGAAAGTAAGCATTACTGAGCCTGGAGGGCTACAGTCCATGAGGTCACAAAAGAATTGGGCACAACTTAGCAACTAAACAACAAGCATTACTAAGATCTTTCCTCAAATTTTATCTGTGGTTGTGGTAATTGACTAGAGATGACTGCTTTGAATATTTTTGTGAATCATATGATTATTATGGCCAGAGGAAAATGTGTGGCCTACCTTTATCTGGTAAAACACTGAAAAGAAGACATCACAGAGTGCCAACCTTTACTTTGGCTTTATTATTTACCTAAAGACACTGGGAGCTTCTTTGGCGGCTCAGACAGTAAAGAAGCTGCCTACTAACAATGCAGGAGACATAAGAGACACAGGTTCCACCCCTTGGTTGGTACAATCCCCTGGAGACGGGAATGGCAATCCACTCCAGTATTCTTGCCTGGAAAATTCCATGGACAGAGGACCCTGGTGGGCTACAAGTCCATGGAGTCGCAAAGAGTTGGACACAACTGAGCAACTAACACAACAACAGCAAAAGACACTGGATTGAAAAATGGTTGAATTCACAAAGACTCTGAGAAGAGAGTGTATTTTCTGTGCCCCCAAACAAGTAAAAGTTGTAACATTAGGGGGTGCAAATTATATCATAGAGACCAACTTCAAGGTCTTAAATCCCTACTCACCTTCTTCAGAGTGAATTCTGAAATGTTTTTCCAAAAGACTTCTGTTCTTCCTATTCATCCTTTTGAAACCCATTCAGAAGACTAAGTGGGTTCAGGAGCCATTTATTCAAACAGAGGTTTGATTTAGGCACCTTAATTTACAGAAACATCAACATATTCTCTTTATTATAAATAATCTTAAGGCACAAATGACTTCTGAACCTCACATTCTTGCAAAGAGTACGGTTTGTACTCTTAGCTATCTAATCCCTATCAAAATTCTAGCTCAAAGAAATAATATTTATGGAGGATTGCCTAAATGACACATACAGCATTCATTACTCAGGCCAGAGAGTCTAAATTTTACATTTCAATCTGACCAGACCATGAATGAACTAATTCTAACTACTAATGTAATTCATCAGTATCTCTTAAAATTGCTTTTATTGAACTTCATTTTGGAGTTATTTATTCGACACACATTGACAGATATCATAAGAAATTGCTTTATTTTGTCTATTACGGGGCTACTGCTCATCCACTATACTATATAGTAGGCCTTCATGAAGATGGGGACGGGGGAGAATTCCTTCAGGTCTAAGTATCCAGAAACTTGGTATTTTTAAATTTTTTATAGTATAGGTATGTTGCCTCCTTCAATTTATCTGCTAAATAGATCAAAGGTAGATTAAAGGTTAATACTATTAATAGAAACTGAACAGACCTTTACAGAAAATACTAGAGCTTCCTTATTTTTCTCCATATCTTCACCCTCTCTTTGACTCTATACACTACTTGCAACACAATTTAAAATTGACTAAAACCTACAAAAAACAGTCTTTTAGAGCTTAACTCTTTAAATTAAGAGAAATATAGTATTTATAGATATGTATTTTCAGAAAATTACTTTAAAAAACTTCAAGTATTTTTTAATATCCATCTTAATTACTAGATTTTAATCCCATATCCTCAACTATGTTTTTAAACATGATGTGTTAACCAAGACAAAAAAGTCATTTTCTTCATGTATTCTTTACTTTCTTAACAGCACAATGTTTTGAAAAAAAGATTCCAGAGACTACAATGAAACAAAAATGAGAGCCTACATCGGATTTCATATACTAATCATAAATTTACACTCAGAAAAGTGTGAGTAAATGGTACCAGAAACAAGAACATTCACAGATATCTGACTTTTCTGTTGTTCAGTGTGCTCATCCTTCCTTAATACAAGGTCATAAACATTAATATTAAATACTTAAAGTATTAAAATTATCAGTACATAATGTTGAATAATTGGAAGTTTGATCTAAAAAATATAAATTCTGTTGCCAATGAATTTTATAATGTATGATAAATTATTACCAGCAAGCTAAATAGCAAAGAACATATTTTTTTAACTTTAGCAGAAGAAGAGAAAAGAAAAAGATTCATCAATATCAGTAAGCAATAATCTAGTAGAAAACTGGAAAAACAGAGCCCTGATGAACTGCGACAAATTTCCCTAAAAAAAGAATAAGCAAGGAAGCTTAAAATGTGCAGAGAACACCGATAAACAGTGAGCACAGGCTGGTTCAAAGAACACTGAGCATGGTATCTGAATATAAAGAAAAACAGGGACATGGTCAGGAAAAGAATAAAAGAAACACCTTGCAAATGAATATTAAGAAAAAGTGAAAGCCATAGTTATAGTACGAGAATTGGAAGGATTTATGATATTGAATTTTTTTTTAAAGGAAAGTTCCAGTGACAAAAATTTCTAACAACATACTCTCTATGCAAAGATTGTGATGACCCCAAAATCACAACCTCTCGCTTTGAAAATCAGACACATGGTGATACAAAAAAACCCCTTAGTTCTAAAATATTGATAAGCATAATGATTAGTAGGATTTTTAGGATAAAATGTATAGATTTCTGCACCTTGAAGAATGACTTCAGCTCTAACATGAAACACCTAGTTTGAATCCACTGGGTTGGCCAATAGAAAAGTGATAGAACTTCTTAGTCTGCTTCCTAGTTGCAATAGCTGTGAAGTCACTTGAGTAAGTAAAATGTTAAACAAAGATAAATTCTAAAAATAAAAAGTTTCAAAATTTTTATATTGTGCTTGTTCTTTAGAGAAAATTTCTAAGTTACTTGCTAATATTTCACACTGCTTAAATAAAACTGACTTACATGAATACTGACATGTAATTCTTTTTGGATGATCAACTGGTAGGAAAATAATTATTTCTTCTAAAAATGAGTAACTGGGTAAACTAGAAAATTGGAAGGTGTTCCCTTTTTCAACATGATATCTTCCACGGAGGCACGAATCACTGTAACTCTGGCTTAGAATAATATCTTCCCCTAGTGAGGAGCAGACCTTTTGGCAATCCATCCCCTCCCTGGATACATGTGTGTCACATATAAATCTATTATGCATCCTCCCTCTCTTTTTTATACTTAAATAGTAGAACTGAAATTCATGTCTTCTGAACTTATAAAATGAATGGATTCATCTGTGAGGAAACCCAATAGGAAAGATGATTTCAAAATGTTTAACAGTATCACAAAGGCAATACACTGCTGTGCTGATTTTAGTCTGAAGCAAATAAACTCAAATTATAGTTTAACCTCTGGTTATAGGAGCCATTCCATTTTGAAAATATTTGTTGCAAAATTAAAATAGATAATGTAATTGCATGAAGAGAGGCTCTGATGTGTTTACACTCACCAGGGAGTACACTCAGAGATGGGGAAAACATGCCCCCCAAATCACACACATAGACATGCCTTGATGTATAGAAGTAAATACTCTATATGAACTAATACATGCAGAGATTAGAGTTGATTGGATATAAATACAGAACAAACTAAGCAAAAGATATTAATGACTTGGATACAATACTGCCAAAGAACTCATGCCTTTAAGCACATACAAGTACACTATGATATCTAAGATATCTATTTTTTAAGCAATAGAAGTTAATTTTGCTTGAAGAAAAAAATCAGATATGGGGAACAGCCACAAGTACTCTTCATCTTCCTCACATACAAATACACATATATGTCATACAAGAAAATAGTTTTGTGTGGACACACAACCAAATCAGTACATGAAAAATATTAGAGCACAAACTTAATTTATAAGAAACCTGACATTTAAAGTCTGATATGGTAAGTGTGAATACTAGGTCTGTTAAGACAAAGTAACCACATTCCTTAGAATGTGGACTCTATCCTTAGGAATACTTGGTTTCAAGCACAAGCGCCATCCTTAAAATTTGTAGATTTCTGATATTTTATTTAACCTCTCTGTTTCAGATTTCTTGTCTGTAAAGTAGAAGAAATAACACACATCTGATAGGGTTATTTTTAAGATTTACTGAGATCACATGCGCTTTAATATTGTGTGCCTATATATTTTAAAGACAAAGTAACATTTTTTTTTCTTTTTAAAGAATGATATTTTGTATAGAGTAATTCTCTGAACTCTTACAGAATTTATTTTAAACTCATAATAAAAACCATCAACCTAGTGTAGAGTAAAAGTGCACAGGGTTTCTCCACTCACTAGCTGTGGACAAATTATTCAACCTCTCTAAGTCTTGGCTTTCTCACATGCAAATTGTGAATAAAAGTGCTTATTTTGGGAAATTTTTTGAGAAATTTAAAATGATGCATACAAAAAGTACCTAGAATAAATTTCAGTATGTTTTAATTTGCTTTGTGAACATTTCATTGCAGCCCTACCAACTTTCAAAAACATCTAAAGGTGCCCGCAATGCTCACTGTAGCACTCTTTACAATAGCAAAGACACAGAGGCAAGTTAGATGTCTGTCAACAGATAAATGGATAACTAAGTTGTGATACATTTATGCATATTACTCAGTCAAAAAAAAAATTAATTTGAGTAAGTTCTAGTGAAGTGGGTGAAACTAGAGCCTATTATACAGAGTGAAATAAGTCAGAAAGAAAAAAATAAACATTGTATACTAACTCATATATATGGAATCTAGAGAAATGGCACTGACGAACCAATTTGCAGGGCAGGAATAGAGGAGACCTAGGGAACAGACTTGTGGACACAGCAGGGGAAGGAGAGAGTGGGACGAACTGAGAGAGCAGCACTGAAACATATGCATTACTGCACATAAAACAGACAGCTAGTGGGAAGCTGCTGTGTAGCACAGGTAGGTCAACCCAGTGGGAGGTTAGCATATAAACCAGGGAACTCCACCTAGTGCTCCGTGACCACCTAGAGGGGTGGGATGCGATTGGGGGTGGGAGGGAGGTTCAAGAGGGAAGAAACATATGTATACTTACGGCTGATTCAAGCTGCTGTATGGCAGAAACAAACATAACACTGTAAAGCAACTAATCTCCAATTAAAAATAAATTTTAAACATCTTGAGAGATGAAATTATTTTTTTATGTATTTCTCCATTATCCACTGTACACACATTTTTGCTGAAAAAGGAAGTTGAGACTAATGCCCAAGAATCATGAGATACTGTTCCGAGGACTGACGTGCTGTAGAATTGCTGGTAAAGTGTCTGTGTCTGTGTGTCTGTGTGTGTCTGTGTATGTAGGTAGGGAGACCATCAACATATTCCTTTTGTCACACAAATGTAAAACAAATAGTCTTTCCTCTGTCTGGAAATGTTCAAACAGCAGAGAAATAATTCAAAGCAAGTTGTTCATCTTATGATTTTAAGTTTTATACTAATCAAATGAAGTAGTGCCTTAAAAGCACAGTGACCTCAAGGAGGCAGAGGTCTTTAGATCATCAGTGAAGGTTGGGCTGGTCCTACATTCCTTCTTCCCCAGGCCTTCTGCTTCTTGCAGGCTCCAAATTTGCCAGGAGCTAGAAATGTTCTGCTTTCTCAGAACATTGGGGTGGAAAGGCTCTGAGCAGGGAGTTACTTCATGTGTTGTGTGAATCTGACAAGATTGTGCAAGATAACCTAAGAACAGGTGCTGGAAGGTGAAACAAGCAGCTACCAAGACAGATATGTTTAACAGCTCAGTTGAACACTCAGGAGAGAAGCTCAGAATGAGTCTTCAAATATTTTAAGGATATATGCATCCTTCCTGCTACACAAGATGAAGTAACTGAATAACCAGAAAATTTTAGGCTCTAAATCTTAAAGCTTCCTGTGAACGAGTACTGAATGTGCTGCCAAGAATATAAAAACAAAGAATTCACAATATGGTGACATGAGAGCAGGGAAATAGAAAAAAAGAACACAGAATAAAGTGACTCAAATAATAAGTAGTTCTATAGCAGTGGCAAAATATACAAAATGTTACAAGAACACAAGTGTGCAGTAGGCATAAATTCTACCTAGCTTTACTCAGGGAAGACTTCAAAGAAGTATAGTTTAAGCAGTATTTAGAAAGCAGAAGCGATAAAGAGAAGAGGCAAGCTCTTCAGAACATCAAGAATAAATATGAATATACAGAATGGCATGTGGTATTCAGGAAATGATAAACAGTCCAGTGCAAGCAATGCATTACAGGTGACATAACTTAAAGGGAGCAAAGTGCTGAAAAACAGTGACTGGAAGAAGTATGTACTATGAGAATGGAGCCCATGACTCAAACTGTCCAAGACATTTAACAATTTTTTGGAGATCCCAGCGTATGCTTCTACTGAACATGAAGAAGTATGGATGCTATTATCTGGAATTCTGATGTGAATGTGACTCCAGATCTTAAATCTTCACTATTGACAGAAACAACAAGCTTTTCATGGACATCTACATACATCTAAATACGCTGAAGATTTCAATTTTAAGCCCAGCAGTGCAAAAAGTTAGTGAATTAAGTTATAAAACAGAATTTTAAATGTACACATCAGAGTCACTATAAGACAATGCTCAATTAATTTAGTGTAAATCAAAATAAACTAGCTCCAGGACCCAAAATAACAAATATCCAGATTTTTCTTTATTGGTTTTTTCAAGAAAAAGAGCACATGTTTGATAGTATAAAGATAGTTACTGTGATTAATAGACGACAGGGTATGAGGAAGAACTTCCAGGAATTCTTGGATACCTGAATGCTTGAATTGGAACTTGAATCACAGGTAGGATTCAAATGGGTCTCGATCCAGGAGAACCATTCCAAGAGGGAGAAAAAACAAAATCCCCGAGTAAAGAAAATCCTTGAGTGAAGACTTTTCCTCTCCAAGGCTTACATTCAGTTCAGTTCAGCTGCTCAGTCGCATCCGACCCCATGCACGGCAGCACACCAGGCCTCTTTGTCCATCACCAACTCCCGGAGTTTACCCAAACTCATGTCCATTGAGTCAGTGATGCCATCCAACCATCTCATCCTCTGTTGTCCCCTATTCCTCCTGCCTTCAACCTTTCCCAGCATCAGGGTCTTTTCAAATGAGTCAGCTCTTTGCATCAGGTGGCCAAAGTATTGGAGTTTCAACATCAGTCCTTCCAATGAACACTCAGGACTGATCTCCTTTAGGATGGACTGGTTGGATCTCCCTGCAGTCCAAGGGACTCTCAAGAGTCTTCTCCAACACCACAGTTCAAAAGCATCAATTCTTCGGTGCTCAGCTTTTTTTATAGCCCAACTCTCACATCCATACATGGACTACTGGAAAAACCACAGCCATGACTAGACGGACCTTTGTTAGCAAAGTAATGTCTCTGCTTTTTAATATGCTGTCTAGGTTGGTCAGAACTTTCCTTCCAAAGAGTAGGCGTCTTTTAATTTCATGGCTGAAGTCAACCGTCTGCAGTGATTTGGGAGCCAAAAAAAATAAAATAAGGCTTACATACCAGAGGATAAAGAGAGTTATTAAAATTTAAAAATGGGAAATTTTATTGTATGCTAAAAGGTGATAAATGTTATAGGAAAAATAAGAGAAGGATGTAGGTGATTAGTCAATGTGGTTGTAGAATGGAAATTTAAATAGGATTGTCAGGGCAGACCTTATTGAGAAAGGGACATTTAAGCAAAGACTTGAAGGAGGAGATGAAGTTAGTCATGTAGATTATCTGGAAGAAGAGCAACTAGGGTAGAGGGAACAGCCGTTGTAAAGGCCCCGAGGAAAGGGCATGCCTGTGTTTGAGAAACAGCAAGAAGGCTGATGTGACACAACCAGAGTCAAGAAGAGGGAGGGTAGTGAGGATATGAGCTCAGATCGTATATGGTCTTGTAGACCATTTTAAGTGTTTCAATTTTACTTTTAAGAAAATGGCAGCAGAGCTGGGGCAAAGAAGGTTTTGATTGGTGAAGTGACACAATATGATTTAGGTTTTAAAAGCATCTCTCTAACTGCTGTGCTGAAAACAGACTGTAGGTGATCAAGAATGTAGGAGGACACACATACTAACTAGAGGACAGTGGTAACAATAAAGGCAGGAGATGATGGCTGCTTGAAATAGGTTAGCAGATGTGAAGACAGAACTAACTGAAATCCATATACATTTCAGTGGTGCTCACACAGAGTAAAATCTACTGTACTGTTTATTTTTCAAGATTCACTCATTTCCATTCATTTAGCTAATTATCAAGCATTTACTACACATTTATTATGAGCAAGGTGCCATATAGGCTAACTATCACCCTACAATTTTAGAATATCACTGTGTCATTTAACATCTCTACTTTTTCAAGTCCACTCACTGCCATAAATTATCTCAATGCTGTTGGTTTCAATCTATTGCTTACATTCAGAAATGCCTGTTGCCAAGCCAAGATAAGATGAGCTTTAACTCTAATGACTGTCTTTTAACAGATAATACATTGGGACAACTGTAGGAATTAGGAAAAGAGAAGGAGAGAACTCACTAGGCACCCAGATAGTAGCAGATAAAGGACTGAGGTGGGGGGATGGGGGACAAGGACAAAAAAACATAATTTTACTTTAAAAATCATCGGAAAAAGTATTTGAAAACTCATACTTCCACTTCAGGAAAAATTAAACCAAGCTTTTAGAAATTGCGTTTTTTTTTTTTTTTTTTTTTCCAAACCAAGAGGAAAACAGCAGCAGGGAAGTCCAGGGCAGTTCTGTGGGTAGATCTGGAAGGTCTGAAATGGGATAGGCACTTAAATCAGTATCTAATAACAAAGTGCTTATATCATTTATAGGACAATTTATTTCTTTAGAGGGAAAAGGATAATAGTTTTAAACTAGATATGTTTATTAGAGAGGTTTTGGTATGGTTAGGCTCCATGTCCTTACCTAGAAGACTCTAAAGCCCTCTGCTGACTTCTAAAGTCCAGGCTTACCCAGTACTTCAGCAACAATGGCCTCTTTGCTCTCATCAGACACCTTAAGTATGTAACTCTCTTTTCCACTTGCAGTTCCCTCTCTCTGGAATGTTCTTTCCGCAAATATGGTACCTACAGGACTTGCTCCTTAATTTACCTCCAGTCTCCACTGTAAGGCCACCATATCAATTTGGTCTTCTTTGACCACTTTATATGAAATAGCTCTCAACATCAGTCTCTATCCTTGGTTCCTGCCTTATTTTTCCTTATGGCACTGATCATCATCTGACATATTATTCACTTTCTAAAAAAGTATCCTGTTATTTCAATGAAAGTAGGGACTTTATTTAATTCACTACTAAATCCACAAGGCCTAGAACAGTGCCTATCACAATGTATACGCTCAGTACATATGATAATAAACACACTGGTTCCAAACATGCTTCTGGGGAATAGAAGCAGCATGTCTTTTGCAAAAAGCATTTTTAGCAAATATATATATATATTATATAACTATATCTATTTATGTACACACACATACACACACACCAGGTGGCACTAGTGGTAAAGAGTCTGCCTGCCAATACGCTAGACTCAGGTTTGATCCTTGGATTGGGAAGATCCCCTGGAGGAGGGCATGGCAGTCCACTTCAGTATTCTTATCTGGAGAATCCCATGGGCACAGGAGCCTGATGGGCTATGGTTCATAGACTTGCAAAGAGTTGGACACGACTGATGCAACTTAGCACACAGTTGCCATTTCCACCTCCAGGGGATCTTCCCAACCCAGAAATCGATCTTGTGTCTCTTGCATCTCCTTGCATCGGCAGGCAGATTCTTTACCAGAGCCACCCAGGAAGCCTATATATATATATATATATATGAATATGTATATAAAATATATAGGAACGATGTATACACATATTATTCACAGTTATTCCTCATTTTTCATAGATTTCACATTTCCAAATTCACCTCTGTGCTAAAGTTTATTTGTAACCCAAATCAATGCTCATAGCACTGTCATAGTCCTTCACAGATGCATGGAGCAGCAAAACATCTGATTTCCCTGATGTGCATAATTACTACCTAAGGCCAAACAAGGTAACACTCTGTCTGCCTGTTCCTGCTCTTGTACTGTAAACAAATGTCCTTTTAGTGGTCTATGCAATGCACTATTTATGCTTTTATTAGTGATTACACTGTTTAAAATAGCTCCCAAGTGTACTTTTGAAGTGCTGTCTAGTGTTCCTAACCCAAGAAAGCTGTGATGTGCCTTTTGAAGGAAATATGTGTGTTAGTTACATAAACTTCGTTCAGACCTGAGCTAACAGTGATGTTGGCGATGAATAAAATGTTGTTGAATCAACAGTATATATTCGATAAAGTGTTGTTAAACAGAAAAACACATAAAATAAGGTTATGCATTGATCAACTGATGATAATGTTGTGACCAGAAGTTCGCAGGAACCTAACTCTGCATTTCCTCTAGGAGCAATGATTCAGCACTCCTTAATTCAGAGTTTGCAGTGACTTTACAGAACATGGTTACTGTGAGTAATGAGAATTGACTGTATTCATGTATCAATAAATGTGCATGGTGACTTTTTACATACAAATTGAAGAAAGAAAAATTCAGTAAAGTTCATAGCTCATAGGGATGCACAGAACACTATAGCCAAGAATATAATCCTTCATAAAACATAATGGTTGATGTTAATGTTAATCACACGGTTCCATCAACTGAAAGTGGTTGAATAACCCAGACCTAGTGGAAAGGACAGAAGCTATTAACTAAAAGACTTTACTTGTGTAGGCTTTGGCAGTACTTAACTTTATGCTCCTTTACAAAATGGGTACTCATTAATATTAAATTAGATAAACCAGAAAATGAACTGAACTGAACATGATTACCCGAATCACTTTACTTGCTTAATGAACATAACTTTCTTTGTTATGTTACCCAGGGAATTGTCTATAAAATCCCAGAGGGGAAATTTGTACAATTATGCCACCTGGAGTTTGGGGAATGCCACTACAAAACAAGGATGATAACCTATATTAATCTTTTTTTAGTATTAGGAAGTATTAGCATTAGTATTTTAGTATTAGGAAGGCAAAGTATATGTACATTGCTGCCAAAGATACTGTCAGATTTTTGTGGCAACTATTAGGATGCTTAATAATGCTTATTATTTTGTAAACACATTGTACTCCTTCAGGAGTAAGCAGTAATGAATGAGAGAAGTTAAACATCAGTTATCCATATGATAACTATACATGGAACATAAAGCAACTTGACTTAATCCATTTTCCTAACTGTTGTAGTATTGAAGCCCATCTATGAACACACAGCTGTTGCTAATAAATGGAGCAGACAGCACATTATTGATAAAAAAAAACCATTCTCCTTATTTTATAGACATTATCAATTGCCAACACAACTTCTTTCCAAATTTATAATGTGATCACCTATTTATTCATTTTTTCAGCAAGTACTTCCTATATGTCATACAGAGTTCACCTTATTGTACTGTCCTTGTACAGAGAATACACTGGTATACCAGGGATACAAAGGTGAACAAGAAATATTCATCCTAAAGAGTGCCACAGTCATCTTACACAGAAATATCTAATTTTATAATACAGTATCATAGACTTGGACATCCAACTGGACTATGAGAAAACTGCCCAGCACTCTGGGCTCAGGTGGTTTGATACTGCTGGTCTGTGTTCCAAACGCTCCCCATGCTTTTTGAAAGAAACCAAGAAGCACTAAGGTAGGAAGGAACTGACAGGTCTCTCCAATCAAATGGAAATGTACATTCAAGAACCAGCTCACCTGTTCCTACCTATATCTCAGTTTTACATGAACAAGGGGTAGCTACTACTTTGGGTGAAACTTTCTCCCCAACCCTCCACCCAAAGTAAAGCTGCTATCTAAATGGTTCCTTCAATTCACAGAGATTCGTCTAAATGCCCTGACCTGTTCCACTGATACTCTGGCTAAATAGAAACCTGATGATGTTCTTTATGCTACTGCTGCTCATTCACTCTGCTCAGTGGGCAGAACTAAAGGCCATCCTTGAAGACCCAAACCAAACTCCCGTGATGAGCCATGCTACATTTTTTCTAAATCTTGGACTGTTGCCAATTACCCAACTGTATGGTCTGCCACCTGAAAGACCACAGATTGACAGGTTAACGATACCTACCTCTAGGGCTGCAGACTCTGGGGGGAAGAACTGTAGCTGCTGATTATATAGCCTGGGTCTTTCCTATGGAGGCCTACAATAAGAACTTGTTCTCTGATGAGATCAACTGGAATCAAGGTGTAGTAGCCAGATGACCACCACCCAGAACTATCATCATACCACACATGGCAGTACATCCACCATCATAAACTGGACACAATAAAGTACTCTGTTTCTTATACAAAAGTTGCCATTACATGCCAGACTTTCAACACTGGCCAAAAGCTGACCTACTGGTGCGGTGGTAGTACAGGAGGCCACATTTCACATAGTGTTTGTCAAGAAATGTGAAAGGTCTAACATGAAAACTACAAAGTTAGGCAGTTTCTTGAGCTACAGTTTCCACAGAATGATGTAAAGAGGGTCAAGTGACAACCTGCACACACAGCGGTTACATTATAGAAGATCACTAAGCTCAGGGAACCTGGATATTTTATAACAGGAAATAAGCTTACTCCATCTGTATCCTGGGTTTCCCAGGTAGCACCAGTGGTAAAGAACACACCTGCTAATGCAGGAGACATAAGAGATGCGGTCCTCTGGTCCTCTGGAGGAGAGCATGGCAACCCACTCCAGCATTCTTGTCTGGAGAACTTCATGGACAGAGGGGCCTGGCAGGCTACAGTCCATAGGGTCGTGAAGAGTTGGACATGACTGAAACAACTTAGCATGCACATATCAGTATCCCAGTGATACACTGTCTATTGGTACTTCACTGCCGTTGACACTTTCAGATTACAGTGGGACTGTTTCAGTTCAACCTCAGCCAACTGATTGGGCTGATTAGTATACCTTCCAGGTGGCAACCCAGTTATGAGGGGGCTGAGAGAATTCAAACTTAATTGCAGGTCAGTCTCCTGCATGCTATAGTTGAATCAAAATAGTCCTAGGTCATAGGTACAATGACCACTGGGTTGAATATATTATTCACCCAGGTTCCTAGAGTGGACTATGAAGGCACTGGGGAAAGAATACTTTAGATCTCCAGGAAGTGGGAGAGGGGATGAATAATTAATGCTCCTTGATCCTTAAACCTTACTTATGTCTTCCCAATATAAATCCATATGATTTGTCTGATGCCTACTGGCCTTGAGTTATACAGTGCATGGCAATCAAAGCCACAGCTAGGCAGTGACCTTGCCCGTGTGACCAAGTCAAACTAAAGTGAAATGGTGATCCAGACGAAGTTTAGCAACATGTCTCAAAGAGGAGAAACAAACCCCTTTCAGTAATATGTTTTTATGTGAGAGAGAAAGAGCCATAGATATCTCTCTCCATTGGCCCATTTGTTTCCCCCTGTAATAATTGGCAATGACACCAAAGATCAGCATGTCAGTCCAAACTCCCTTGTGTGGGTTATAATGGATAATTGACTGGCCTTATACTTATCTTGACTGATTAAAATAAGACCTGTTAGTCGTTCTTGGTATTTATTTAAAATTGGCTAAGTCCAGGGCTCTGGGGGCATTAGTGAGATCAATACTGCAGGTTGTCCTTACCCTGCTGCTTGGAATCATATTAATAGTAGCCTTAATTGCATGCTTTATAAGACAAATTGAGTGGTTTGATCTCAACCTCTGTCAGATTAATCAGACTGGCCAGTAACATAGGCAACTCATAAAAATCACCAAAAGCCAAGACAGCATATGTGGTAAGTAAAATAAAGCCTTCCACCATAAAAGATGCCCACATCTTAAGCCCTGAAACCTATTACATTATATTGCAAAGGAGAATTAAACATGTAGATGAAATTAAGTTTACTAATAAATTGACCTTAAAATAAGGAGGTTATTCTGGATTATTTGGCAGGCATACAGTAATCAGATAATCCTTAAATGTGAAAGAAAAAGGCAGATGAGGCAATGTCAGAATGATAAGACATGAAAACACTCAACCATCCATTGCTGGTTTTGAAGAGGGAAAGGGTCCAAGAGCCAAGGAATGTAATGGCTTCTAGAAGCTGGAAAAGATTCTCCCCACGGAGCTTCCAGAAAGAAACACAACCTTGCTGACAACTTGATTTTAGGCCAGTGAGATCCATTTCATACTTTACACCTCCAGAACTATAAAAGAATAAAATTGTGTTGTCTTAAGCCACAGAGTTTATGTAATTTGTGGATAACAAGACGACACTGACACAGTGTAGGGTTCAGGGGTGGAAAGACATTCCTTTGTGAGTATCTGGCCCTCCTAGAGCTCTTATAGATTCACCAAGAATGCAAGACCCTGACCCTATCCTGTCTTCACCTGGTCCATTGCTCAGGGTTGTGTTTTAGGTGAGGAACCTAGAAGGATGATGTATTAAATCCCAGGCTTGTTTACTGCTTTCCAGAAGTGTGTCAGATTTCCACAGCTCACCATTTCTTAGTTGCAATGCATGTATGAGATTCCCAGGTAGCTTAGTGATCTGCTGCCAAGGTAGGAGACACATAAGAAGTGGGTTCAATCCCTGGGTCAGGAAGATCCCCTAGAAGAGGAAATGGCAATCCACTCGAGTATTCTTGCTGGGAAATTTCATAGACAGAGGAACTTGGTGGGCTATAGCACTTGGAGTAGCAAAGAGTTGGACACAATTGAGCAGCTGTGTGCGCACACGTGCGCACATGCACACACAAACACAGACACAGACACACACATCTGTCCCACTGGGAGATCTTGGAAACAATAAAACCTCACAAACAATGAAAACTGCAGCATTCTGTGCCAGAAAAGAAGGACACATAACTGAGCAACTCAGCACAACATTTGTATGCCCACCGTGTGCACAGCGTGTGTCTTGGCCCTACTGGCCTGCAGCACTTGGGAGCAAGGGGAACTAATGCAACCACGCTATTTGATGTGCATGCTGCTGCATCAGGGATGCTGGGCATCTAAGGGGTGGGGAAGAAGGAACAACTGCCCATCTAGTCCACAAACTCTCACTCTGACAATTCCTTCATAACAAATAAGGACTGGACATATTAATACAATAAGATGATACTTTTATATGAATTATTAAAGGGAAAGGTAGAGAATATTGAGAACTGTATTTTAAATGGAAGTTATTCAGGATAAATCTCAGGAGCAGTATTTATTCAAGGAATCTGCCTCTGTATTTCTGTTATACAGTTTTCAGTGCATTTGAGTAAAATAAATCTGATTAACACACTATAATTTAATTTGGTTAAGGAAGCTGTAATACTCTAAAACTATTGTTACAAGGAGATTTAGTCGCAGAAGTAAATAAAATAATTATGAAGCTGATAAAATGACTACATAAGCCATTTTAAAAGAGGGATATATTTTTCCTTCTTTTCAATGAATGTTTAAAGCTCTCCTTCAAGCTCTTGGTAAATCTATTGATCTGTGAAACACAGTGTACTCCAGGGAGGCAATTCAGTTGACATTATGTATCAAATGATGATATGAATAATGACCATACCATTTGGCAATTAAACATCTTACAAACTTTTAACTGATTGAACATCAAAAAAGTCAAATGAGGTCAAACATTGTATTTTTTCATTTTCATATTAGTGATATAAACAATAATATCAAAAGATATAAAGAATAAGGGCATAAGAAAAATTACATAAAATATTTCAAGATAAAATATATACAAGGGATGTAGCTTACTATTGACTGTATATGTAATGTGTCTTTTTAGCTTGCAGAATTGTTTTCTATTTTTAAATATTTTGCTTGTAAAGTTGTTATTGAAATATTTCAAACCACTTCTTTGGATGGGTTAAGGAGAACATGTGGAAAATGTTAACTTTAATCAGTAAAGACAAAGTATCATGAAAAGAACACAGATCATAGAGAAAGAAAGAAATTTGAATCTCAGAATTTCCACATACAAATCCTATTTTTAAAATAACAGTGAAGGGTACTTTCAATAAAATTTACATATTTTACTTATTCTCCAGTCCAACACTGAGCCCCACCAAAAAAAAAAAAAAATACACACACTATCCCCCAAGTGGTTGATTACTAAAGAGTTAAAGATGTAAAAATTAGACACTCATATTAGCTAAAGACCTATAGAAGCTAAAGTGTTTTTTAAAGGCTACTTTCTGTGGTCATAAATACTAGGTTACTTATTTTACGATACCATAAACAATCCTGTAGTGAGAGATTTTAAAAATTTAGAGTAGATCCATGTGCCTATTTCTTATCACACAAACTAAAATGTAGTTATTCATTGTACCTAAATACACTTACCTAATTATATAAATTATTGAATTACAACTGCATTTTAAGTACTTCTATTAAATATCCAGCACTATATTTATTTTTATCATCATAATTTAAAAATTATTAAACAATCAAGAGAGCTTCATTAAGATATTCCATACATGTAGGATAAAACTTGGAGCTCTAAAGTATAAAGTAACAAATGATTGAATAAAATATCATATACCTTCCTCACCCTTGTAGCATCGATATATGCTGTCAGTGTTCCACTTTTACATGTTTTGATTAAAATTAGCTTACTTTTAAAATTGTTGATGACAATGATTCACAAAGTTTTCAACTGTTTGACATGTGCAGTAAAGAAACTAAATGACCTATTTAAAAATGTGAGATAAAATATGTATTTTCAAAAAGATAAATACTAATTTCAGATTTGTAAGGCATACAACAAATAGCAAAGGGTGACCAGACTAAGGAAACATAAAACAGAGGTAAAAAATGATCTACATGAAGAGAGTTAGGCATGGTTACCAGCAGACATGAAAGATGAATGTTTCTTTGAAAGTTATTCTTGCCTCCAGTGCTTTGGTCAAACAAGCCTTCTACTAAAGTGCTTCAATGATGCTCAGATTCACTTTATTATTAGTTGGTATTTCTTGTAAAGCCATCAGAAAAATTTTAATAGATATCTCTTTCCCAAACATATCTTCAGATCTTCCCAAATGTAAATACTGTTACCTTCAATCAGATTTTCTTAGGTGTAAAGGATTTTTCACAATCATGTAGTTATAATTCCAAACAGATCAGCCACATTCTTCAAAAATCATTTCAAGTTCCACATTACTTATGAGAATTATTAACAGCAAGTAACATGGGATCTTTTTTTAATTTAAATTATTTATTTATTTTACTTTACAACATTGTATTGGTTTTGCCATACATTGACTTGAATCTGCCATGGGTGTACATGTTTTCCCCATCCTGAACCCCCCTCCCAACTCCCTCCCCATCCCATCCCTCTGGGTCTCCCCAGTGTACCAGCCCCAAGCATCCTGTATCATGCATCGAACCTGGACTGGTGATTCATTTCACATATGGTAATTTACATGTTTCAATGCCATTCTCCCATATCATCCCGCCCTCGCCCTCTCCCACAGAGTCCAAAGGACTGTTCAATACATCTGTGTGTCTCTTGCTGTCTCGCATACAGGGTTATTGTTAACAACTTTCTAAATTCCATATATGTGCGTTAGTATACTGTATTGGTGTTTTTCTTTCTGGCTTACTTCACTCTGTATAATGGGCTCCAGTTTCATCCACCTCATTAGAACTGATTCAAATGTATTCTTCTTAATGGCTGAGTAATATTCCATTGTGCATATGTACCACAGCTTTCTTATCCATTCGTCTGCTGATGGGCATCTAGGTTGCTTCCATGTCCTGGCTATTATAAATAGTGCTGCGATGAACACTGGGGTGCACGTGTCTCTTTAAGATCTGGTTTCCTCAGTGTGTATACCCAGCAGCGGGATTGCTG
Source organism: Cervus canadensis (assembly GCF_019320065.1). Lineage (NCBI taxonomy): Eukaryota > Metazoa > Chordata > Mammalia > Artiodactyla > Cervidae > Cervus > Cervus canadensis. The sequence continues at coordinate 51,136,997 of NC_057388.1, forward strand.
GGTCATATGGCAGTTCTATTTCCAATCTTTTAAGGAATCTCCACACTGTTCTCTATAGTGGCTGTACTAGTTTGCATTCCCACCAACAGTGTAAGAGGGTTCCCTTTTCTCCACACCCTCTCCAGCATTTATTGCTTATAGACTTTTGGATACCAGCTATTCTGACTGGTGTAATGGTACTTCATTGTGGTTTTGATTTTCATTTCTCTGATAATGAGTGATGTTGAGCATCTTTTCATGTGTTTGTTAGCCATCTGTATGTCTTCATTGGAGAAATGTCTGTTTAGTTCTTTGGCCCATTTTTTGATTGGGTCATTTATTTTTCTGGAATTGAGCTGCAGGAGTTGCTTGTATATTTTTGAGGTTAATTCTTTGTCTGTTGCTTCATTTGCTATTATTTTCTCCCATTCTGAAGGTTGTCTTTTCACTTTGCATATAGTTTCCTTTGTTTTGCAGAAGTTTTTAATTTTGATTAGGTCCCATTTGTTTATTCTTGCTTTTATTTCCAATATTCTGGGAGGTGGGTCATAGAGGATCTTGCTGTGGTTTATGTCGGAGAGTGTTTGCCTATGTTTTCCTCTAGGAGTTTTATAGTTTCTGGTCTTACATTTAGATCTTTAGTCCATTTTGAGTTTATTTTTGTGTATGGTGTTAGAAAGTGTTCTAGTTTCATTCTTTTCCAAGTGGTTGACCAGTTTTCCCAGCACCACTTGTTAAAGAGGTTGTCTTTTCTCCATTGTATATTCTTGCCTCCTTTGTCAAAGATAAGGTGTCCATAGGTTCGTGGATTTATCTCTGGGCTTTCTATTTTGTTCCATTGATCTATATTTCTGTCTTTGTGCCAGTACCACACTGTCTTGATGACTGTGGCTTTGTAGTAGAGACTGAAGTCGGGCAGGTTGATTCCTCCAGTTCCATTCTTCTTTCTCAACATTGCTTTAGCTATTCGACGTTTTTTGTATTTCCATACAAATTGTGAAATTATTTGTTCTAGTTCTCTGAAAAATACCGTTGGTAGCTTGATAGGGATTGCATTGAATCTATAGATTGCTTTGGGTTGTATACTCATTTTCACTATACTAATTCTTCCAATCCATGAGCACAGTATATTTCTCCATCTATTTGTGTCCTCTTTGATTACTTTCATCAGTGTTTTATAGTTTTCTATGTATAGGTCTTTTGTTTCTTTAGGTAGATTTATTCCTAAGTATTTTATTCTTTTTGTTGCAATGGTGAATGGAATGGTTTCCTTAATTTCTTTTTCTTTTTTCTCATTGTTAGTGTATAGGAAAGCAAGGGATTTCTGTGTTGTTAATTTTATATCCTGCAACTTTACTATATTCATTGATTAGCTCTAGTAATTTTCTGGTGGAGTCTTTAGGGTTTTATTTCAACTATTCACAACTGTATTACAGATGACCCTGGAAAAATGCTGGTTGTGGGGGTATGGACCCTCCACACAGTCCACCAACCACAAATTCTGTACTATTATAGTACCAATTTACAGAAGAAAATCCAGTGTACAAGTGGATTCATGCATCTCAAACCTATGTTGTTCAAGTGTCTGTAATTATCTATTGCTGTGTAAAATTTACTACAAACTGCTACAAACCTAGTAGCTTTAAGCAACGTATATTTATTGTCCTAAAACTTCTGTGGGTCAGATGTCTTGGAGCAGATAAGCTGGCGCTCAGACTCTTGCAAAGTGTTGGCTGGAGTGTGTACTTTCCTGGAGCTCCAGGTTATCCTCCAAGCCCATGTGACAATAGGCACAGTTTAGTTCCTTGCTTTTATGAAGGGAAGAGGTTGCCTCAGCTCCTGAGAGGCTGCTCACAGTTCTTTGCCACATGACAATTTCTCAAGTCCTCTCAAAAGACATTAGCTTGCTTCTTCAAGTCCAGCAGGATAAACTCTTGCTCCAGTCTGTTAAGATGGAGTCTTATATAACATAATATATTCATGGCAATGACTATTACACCACCTGTGCCATGTTCAGTTGGCTAGAAATAAGCAACAGGTTCTGCCCTCACTCAAGGGGTGGGAATTATTTAAAAGTGTGACTCACTATGGAGTGACCTTAGGAAGTATCCACCAAAATAATTCCCAGGCTAAACTTATAAATTCTGAAACCAGATTGCCTAAGCTTAAATTCTGACTCTATTCTTACTAATTTCTAATTATATCTGTTTCTCCATCTTAAAATGAGACTATAGTACCTCCTCTTAAAGTTATTGTGAGTTAATATTTTTTAGCTCATTTCATTGCTACATTAAAATCACACAGTAATAATACCTATGTGTTGATGTCACAAGAGGCAAAATTGCCAATTATTTATTCATCACATAATCTGGGTAAGTAAAAAGAAAACTTTTAGTTCAAGTCTTTTGATTAACTATTTTAAAATAACATACAGAAGTATTTGGCAATAGGAAGTTCTATATCAGTATGCATTAAGTAAATTAATATTAGAATATCTATATAAATTTCTAGGACTTCTCTCATGGCTCAGTGGCAAAGAATTTGCCTGCCGATGCAGAAGACACAAGAGACGAGGGTTCACTCCCTGGGCAGGGAAAATCCCCTGGAGAAGGAAATGCCAACCCACTCCAGGATCATTGCCTCAAAAATTTGATGGACAGAGGAGCCTGGCAGGTTATAGTCCATGGGGTTGCAAAGAGTTGGACACCACTGAGCACACACACATACATAAATTTCTAATAAGCCAATACATTTTTACCATCAAAATTTCGTACGCTGTGACTGTAAAATTGTATACTGTCATTTCTCTTGAATGATTCATATTTGCATATGTGCAAATGTGTATTCTGCCAATCATTGTAACAACATGGAAATTCCTAAAGAATATTTAAATTAGCTAACAAGATAAAAATATGAAATAATGTGCAAAATAGAAGTCAATAAATATGTTAAGTAATCGCGATGGTAATTGAAATCTAAGAGTTACAACTCAATAAGAGTAAGTTATGGATCGACTTCTACTAATCATCAGCCTCAGAAATTTATCTCTGCTTTCTAACACACAATTCACAAATGTTTTAACACTCAAATACTGCCATTCGGTAATGAGTGATAACCCTACCCTTTTAATGACCTTTCATGAGCTGACTCTAAAATCAGTTGGAAGTACACAAATGCTATGTCCTAGAGATGAGGGGAAATACCCATTCTTTGGCATGTTGATCAGAACTTGGAAAGTAGAATTAAAGGGTGACTAGAGAGAAGGTACGGTATAATGAAATCAAGGGTGGGATCAGAGACAGACTCACTAAATGCACCTCTTTATTACAACTTCCTCTCATTTGCAGTTTGGCATGTTGCTAAATGTCTAGAATATATTTAAAAGGGACTAAAGTTTTCTCAGAGTCTCAGCATAATGCTCTCATTTCAAGAAAACTTCTCTACACATGATTTTTTGAAGACAAGTTCATATTGAAAATCAAAATGTCAAAGGAGATAAATGGTTGGAGTTTAGAGTAAACAAGATGCAGTTCTGGATAGAGAAATGAATTTTAACATTTCTGGTTAATCAGAGAGAAATATGCACATACTATAACAATGAAGAAAACAAATATAAAATATAAGGGCACAAATAATATAAAACTCTAAAAAATATAAAATGCTTATTTAATAAGCATTGAACAACTGATTATACTTTTAGCTGTAGTATACGAGGAAAACTGAAATGCAATAACTTCTATTTGAGTTCACTCACAAGGGAACATGAAATATGTTTATTCCTATGCAGCCTTGCACAGTATCAGAGTCACCCTGAACCCTGACTGAACCCTATAGGAGAAAAAGGGTCAAATTTATGGTTAAGATGATAGCAGTTCTTAATTGGCAATATTAATTGAAAAGTCAAAGAGTGTCAAAGATTTCTTTAAGATGGTTTATTGCTAATATGAAACTGTCATATATACTTTGCATCTAACTGATGACAGTTGAAATCATTATTGCATAAATAGTTCATGGTTGTGAGAACTGAAAAAATTACTGGGTACCCAGAGACAAGAAAAAACATGTGTTTAATGGCTATAACTAAAATTAAGCATGAATCATTATCTGAGAAACAAATGAATGAAATGTATTAGCAAAAAAATTTTAAAATGAACTAAATATTTAAGAAGGGTATAAACTGAAGTTATCTTGAATATGGAGAAACCACAAGAGAAATTATGGAAGAAAGTATTAATGTGACAGATTCTTTATAAGGTTGAAGAGAAATGCTGTCTTTAATTAGCAAGTTCAGAAACTTTTCTAACAAAACCCTTTTATTGATCTTTCTTCTATAAATATTTACTTTTAATCTGACCCAGGCAATCAAATAAGAGATCTTCATTTTCCTCCATTAGATTTTCCACATGTCTTCACACAAGTGCTCAGATCCTTGTATTTTACAAATTAAATATGTCAATACATGTTATCATGTTATCATATGCTATTTGCATTAAAATCTCATGGAATTTTAGATGCTAAGGTTACTCCAGCTTTTTTTTTCCTCCCCAAGATTATTTCAGATGACAATACATACAAAACAAATATTTTAAAATTATTAATATAAGCCTAACACATATTCAAAGGTGACAAAAAAAAAAAATCACAGGACAGTTTTCCAAAAAGGCTGTTCTCATGTGAACAAACACTCTTAATTAATGAATAAAATGTTCAAGATTGGTAGCATCTTTTAGTAGACCAAGGTTTACTATTATTTCCCAACCTTAAGATTCTAGAGTGCATTTTAGCAAATTCATTCATTTGTGTTGTTTATTAGGCTACTGATTCATGTGCTTAAGTGTGAGAAAAAGACAAAGAAAAAAATCACCACAATATTATAGTCTTAAAAGTTATTATTCATGTTACTTTCATACAGAGGACCCCTTGTTTAAGACCAAAAATAATAGGCCAATTGAGACTTACGCTTAACATTTAATTGTATGAATAAGAATGAAAATTTAGGCCCAATATAACAAGAATATTTTCCCCTTGATATACTGAGCATAAAAAGTATTCACATCTGTTTCACTGCTTTGCCTTCTTCATGGGCTTAAACCTGCCAAATTATTCCATTTGATTTCAGAGAATTCTCATATGGCAATCTATTTTATTTACTTTATCTTCAATAAAATGGTTCAGTGAGCATTAGCAACTCTAAGACACAAGTTTCAATCAGTCTTCAGACAAAGGCGTCAATCTATATTAGACCTACTGTCCTGTGAGTTGTAGCTAGAGAGTTAGATAAGGTAGGGCAACAGTGAAAATGTGACAGAGTCTTAATAAAGCCAAAGTAAAGAGAAAGAAAGCTCTCCCCAGGCTCTCACAGCATAGCTTACACAAGACCAGGTGCTGGATTCAACACATGAAGAACTCCTTAATAAGGCTAACAGCTAAAGTAGGCTTCAGACTCTAACTTTATTTTACATGACACCTACAGTAATAGTTCTTTGTATTCCAGCAGATAATAGTAAAAACTTGAAATGCCAATGGTTAAAAATGAAGTTTCATATTCACCCCCTGGATATCATAGAGGGGGAAAAAAACCCCTGAAAACACTCAATCTGCATAGCAGTTCTTCTGTAAGATTTTCATGCAATTACTAATATAACAGTAGTTTCAGTGAACCTTTCCTTATAAATTTGTATGACATTTTAAATATAGTTGGTGGATTAGAGTTTCACCACAAAACAATCAGTAAGTATGAGCAACAACTCATTTTGGAAACTGATATGATTAAAGACTAATTCCAAGAAATGTTGGGCAGTACTCTTAGATGTCATGAAAATGCCTCCCAAAGCACAAACTTTGTAATAAGTGATGCTGGTTCATATTTGATATAGGCTGTAAAAAGCAAATTATTGTAATGCTGCTCTTCCCAGCAAATAAGACCATTAAAAATGTACTTAATGTTCAGTTGAAGTGAAAAGCAAGCCAGTTAAAATCCATATTTAGCTATTTTGTATAATGGTACCAAAAATTTTACTAGTGGATCACTCCAGGCCATAAATTAGATATTACAAATGTAAACTCTCCTTTTTTTATAGGAACCAGTTTCAATTTTTCCCTTTGTAAAAAATATAATGCTGTATTTTCAGACATTTCTCCAAAGAAGACATACAGGTGGCTAACAAACACATGAAAATATGTTCAACATCGCTCATTATTAGAGAAATGCAAATCAAAACTACAATGAAAAATCATCTCACACAGTCAGAATGGCCATCATCAAAAACTCTACAAATGATAAATGCTGGAGAAGGTATGAAGAAAAGGGAATCCTCTTGCACTGTTGGTGGGAATGTAAATTGATACAGCCACTATGGAAGACTGTATGGAAATTCCTTAAAAAACTAGGAATAAAACCATCATATGACCTAGCCATTCCACTCCAAGTCATATACCCTGAGGAAACCAAAATTGAAAAAGACACATGTACCCCAATGTTCATTGCAACACTATTTACAATAGCTATAACATGGAAGCAACCTAGATGTCCATCAACAGATGAATGGATAAAGAAGTTGTGGTACATATACACAATGGAATATTATTCAGCCATAAAAAGGAACACATCCGAGTCAGTTCTAATGAGGTGGATGAACCTAGAGCCTATTATACAGAGTGAAGGAAGTCAGAAAGAGAAAGATAAATATCATATACTAATGCATATATATGGAATCTAGAAAGATGGTACTGATGAATTTATTTGTAAGGCAGCAGTGGAGAAACAGACACAGAAAACAGACTTATGGACATGGGGAGAGGGGAGGAGAGGGTGAGATGTACAGACAAAGTAGCATGGAAACTCACATTACCATATGTAAAATAGATAGCCAATGGGAATTTGCTGTATGTCTCAGGGAACTCAAACAGGGGCTCTGTATCAACCTAGAGGGGCGGGACGGGGAGGGAGATGGGAGGGAAGTTCAAGAGGGAGGGGACGTATGTATACCTCTGGCTGATTCATGTTGGTGTTTGACAGAAAACGAAAAAGTTCTGTAAAGTAATTATCATTCAATTAAAAACTACATAAATTTTTTAAAAATTTTAAAAATATATAATGCTGTGTTTTTGCCCAGATTACAGTATAATCAATAGGAAGAAAATTTGGAATGACAGTTTAATGTGAATTTATACAAAAATTTGTTCTATTACTTGCTGATTCATACTTCTCAACTAACTTTAATGGAGACTGAATTATTTTTCTAACTTATACATTTCAAAGCACTGAACCCCAAATATGTGTACATATATCTAGATGCTTTCCTCACACCTCTATAAAGACATTAAAGGAGAACGATGGAAAACTAGTATGATAGATTAGTAGAATAGATTCTAAAAGCTCAGATTCCATAAAGGTAAGAGTTTTTTTGTTGTTATTGTTTTGTTTGCTTATTTGTTTTTTAACTATTTCAAACAGCTCTTCTAAAAGTGAATCAGCACCAGACTAGCACCCAGATCTACCCAGTCCTGACACTCGAACATTGATGTACTCAATGAGCAGGAGACTAGAAGAGGCCTCTGCATATTATAAAATCAGTATACCAGGTGAAATCTAAACATTTCACATTTTCTTCTCACTTAAGCCCACTTTCTCATAAACATGCATGCCTTCCCCACGGCACTTACTTTAGAGACCACATGTTCAGTATACCTGTATACTGTATTAATCTTTGTATTTCCTGCAAAGTCCAGAATAGTAATGAAGTTTGTGGAAATAATTTTCAGGGGTAGTATATAATATATTAATTATCTACTGTTACATAACAAATTACCTCCAAATTTAGCAGCTTTGGACAAAAAAAAAATTATTATGTCAAATGGTTTCAGGAATCAGGAATCCAGGAGTAGTTCCTCTAGGTGGTTTAGGCTCAGGGTTCCTCAAGAAGATGTAGTTACTGATAGTTCTGGCCTGTCTACTGGACAGAGGGCACAGTTTCTCACCACACGGATCTCACCAAGTCAGCTATCCTCCCCTAGAGCAAGTCATGAGTCTGAGAGGGAAAGAGAAAAGGGAAAGGGGAAGGAAGAAGGGAGGGGGGAAGGAGAAAAAAGAGAGAGAGAAAAATGGAAACAAGAAAGAACACCCAAAACAGATGTCCTAATATCTTGTCTAACCCAATCTGAAAAGCAATATATTATTACTTATACCATATTCTAGTCAACTGGCCACAAGAAACAAGGTACATGTGGGAGGGAAAAATACAGTTGTATGAAAACCAGGAGATGGTGATCATTAAGGACCATCTAAAAGGCTGCCTATCACAGCTCACCCTCTGGACCCCAAGATTCACATTCTTCCCATGTGCAATCAGTTTCAAACATATAAGCTGTACTGGATTCCTAAAGGTCATTTAAGGGTTAATTGAGATACACTTCAGATTACTGAGTCAGTGTAAGAGCAGATAATTTATAAAAACCATCCTTTAAAATATGATTCTCAAAAATAAATAAATAAAATAAAATAAAATATGATTCTCAAACTGACCACTGTTCTGAATTAAGGAGGTATTTCATATATTTGAGCTTCCTTTCTTGCCTGGGAAACCTCATGATCAGAGGAGCCTGGACAGCTATACAGTTCATGGTGTCACAAATAGTCAGCCATGACTGAGTTAACTTTCACTTTCACTTTTCAAATATTTAGTGAATGTTTCTTAAGATACGATTATATGCAAGGCTACAGGTGATAAACACATGATACTATCAGGAAAAGTCCTGAGTTGGCTAAAAAGGAGGAGAGAAATAGGACAAGTGTAATGGAAGAGGCAGAGATGTAAATGTGCTCTACATTTACAGGCGACAAGGGAGAAGAAACAACAGGATATACACAGACAAAGATGTGGGCGAGTGTAAGGCAAGTTCAAGGTATACACATCAGTGTAATGAGGAGAAAATGTTGGATACTAGGGTTTTGTCAGAGAATATTAAATACCAGGACATGCTGTTTTAGTTTGGTGGCTAGCCAGCTTAAAATAATGGATCAGTATTAGGCAGAGAGGAATGGCCCATTGAAACTTATACTATAAGCAGAACTGAGAATAAAATTTTACACTAGTGACAATATTACTTTTTTTTATTAAATTTAATTTAAATTAAATTTAAATTAAATAAAAAAAAAACTAAAATGCTAGGTTAAATTAATTTTAAATTAAGAAATTTAACATGCTGTGGCAGATAAACTTTAGGGTGGTCCCCAGGTTCATGCCCTATATAAGTCCCTCCCCTTACAGGCAGGCAGGACTATGACTTGCTTCTAACAGAATCTGGCAAAGGTTATGGGATGCTATTTCAATGGTTATGCTAATATATATACACATACATAGATACGTAACTCTATTTTTCTAACAATTAGTAGAAACTCTCCTACTAATTTTAAAGATACAAGCTACTATTATGTGAACTGTATATGGAGAGGGCCACATGGATGAGAACTGCGGAAAACCTCTAGGACCTGTGGATCTCAGTCCTATAAAAGCAATGAAATGGATTTGGCCAAAGCCCAGTAAGTTTGGAAAAAGACACTGAACTCCAAAGGAAAATGCGTTCTAGCCAATATTTTGATTGTAGCCTTGTAAGATACTGAGCTAAGCCATGCCTGGACTCCTGACCTATGGAAATTGTTAACATAATAAATGTATGCCATTTTAAGCTTTAAAATATTAGTACACAGCTATCAAAAATTCATACACATGCTAACCAAATCACAGAATGCACATTTACAAATTAACTCCTTTTTACTATTTCATGGGCCAAAGTTAGAAAGCTAGTCAGGACACTGGATCAGGTGGCCTGGAAAATACAGTCAAACTTTGAGACCCACGTGATAGGGAGCAAAACAAAACTAACTTACAAAAAAAAGCTTACTATTCTCTTCATATGTATTTATACATTTAGTCCTCAAATTAACTCTAAGAAATAGGTACTATTATCTCCATTTTCCAGATTCAGAAATTAAGAGTTAAGAGAGTTTAAATGACCTATCTAAGGTTTCACATATGGTAGGTTTGTTTTTGAGCCATAATTCAAATCTAAGCAATCTGATTTCTAAGCTTACATTCTCAACAGCTATATGCTACAGCCTCTGTATTTACAGTTTTATTCAGTCTGTTTCATTTGACCAAAAAATGTGTGCACACCACATATTTGAACCACTTGTCCAGCCCCTCCTTAGCCAAATCATCTTCCTGCATAGTTCACTTACTTTTTAATAATTTGAAAATTAGAGCAAATATTTTGTCAGGTATGATGCCTAATTTTTACAATTTATCAAACTTATAGCAATATGTATAAGTATGTGAATGAAGTTTTTTCTACTCCACTGAAATAACTGATCTTTTATTTGAATTTAATACTCTTACAATAGAAACTCTGGAAATAACTGTAAATATTATGAAGTAAAATACGCACATATACATACACACTTTAAGTAACCATTTACCCATATACACAATCTCAGTTGGAAGCTGTGTGGAATACTTTAGTTCTTATTTAGTATAATCTAAGTCAGGTTCTGTAAACCTCTATGAGAGGTAAAATGGGGACAATCGTTTGAAAACAAGTATTCACTTAAGGGATTTCTGGAGGGAAAGGAACAGAAGAGTGGAAAAGAAGAAAATGAGTATTTCTTGAAAATAGCTGTGCATTTTAATACATACACAATTATGTACCTTTCTGGGAAAAAGACTCTATTTTCTAAAAGCCATTTCTTTCAGGGTTCCATGATGTTCACTCTCAGGTAACTCCTACTTATAAATCTAAAATTTCCCTGCTATTACTAAAACAAATGTCCTATTACTACTCCACAAATGAGAATTTAATATTAAAGGTCTCACAATGACAGGATATATCAACATAACCATTATCCATAGTAAGAACAAATAACAGAAGAAAAAAAGATTGCGTGTAAGCAGATCTGAGTTTTAATAACACGTAATTATTTATTATTAGCTATAATATCACAATAAGCTACACCATTTTTTCTAAGTCCTTGAAATTCTTTGCCAAAACTTTCAGTTTCTCCACTTACTAAATAATGAATACAATGGCCACCTTACTTACATCATAAAATATGCAACAGTAAAATTAATGAGTTCAATGAAAAAGTAAAATGAAGTAAAAAGTTATCAAAATGTTTCCAAAATTTTAAATGCTAAATACATGTGGAGTCATTCTTCTTGTTTGTGGGACTTCCATGGGATGACAGAGGGTGAGTTGGTTGGATGGCATCACTGACTTGATAGACATGAGTTTGAGCAAGCTCCAGGAGTTGGTGATTAACAGGGAAGCCTGGTATGCTGTAGTCCATGGGGTCGCAAAGAGTCAGACAGGACTGAGCAACTGAACTGAAATGATTTTGCTTGTATGTCTGACAGAATTATAAAGTTGGTACAAAACAAGCAAAATTCCATAGGCAAAACAGTACCTGAGAAATAACTGACTACATGATTCAAGTACATTGACAAAATTCTCTCAGGGAAGATACAGAGCATCTATCCAGATAGAGTTTTAGAAATGGCTACAGCAATTCAGGCATCACAGCTAGGATCCTGAGACCCATCCTACATTTTTTGGTGAACCCACTTGATAAAGAATTCTGAAGTGGCATGGGCAAGAAAAAATAGTAATTTTAAGAAGTCAGGGCATCAGGGTTCCCCTTTCTTTGGGGGTAAAGACAAGAGAGGGAAATGATGTAAACAACTCATCTAGAATTTTTTTTTTTAGTTTTCTTTTTGTAACTATATGATTAAAACTTTGGCCCCCTATAACATAACTGCTTGACTGATACCATAATCAAGAAATGACACTGAAAACTAACTTCACAGAGACATTATACAGTAAGAGTGGGAGATAAAATCTGCATCTCTTGGAACTGCAGCTCATACTATCTCTGTCGTCCTTGTTTCATAACAAACAATGGAGTTCAAGTTCTCTAAACTGGCACCATAAATATCAAGGAAAACTACTATTATACTGAAAGAAGTATAATATAAAAAAAATAAATGATTTCTAAATAGCTGATTTGCTAGATCTCAAGAAGTTTATTTAAAAAAATCAAACTTTCAAGAAAAAATCATTAGTAGTATGCTATTCTCCTTAGTTTCTGACATTTCTAGATTCTCCTAAGTATCAACTGGATCTTAATAAAATAGTATTGAAAACATCAGTATATATAGGCCAGCATAATGGTGACAGAAAATACTTCAAGTGCTTTTCTTGTCTAATCATTTATTCCTAATATTTCAAAATCAAATTCACATTCTTCATAAATTCATGTTAATTTTCAAAAGACAAAGTGAGATTAGGAAGAAGAGATCAGGTTTAAAAGGAAGAAGGAGCACAATAAGAAGTGAAATAAAAAGCCCAAGAGAAGAAACAGTGGTAAAAACTCCTATTGCCACACATGATATGTCTCTATGGTTCACTGATAGTTTTTGTGTTTTTTTTTTTAAACCTTTGAGCAAAGATACTTATCCAAAAACTTAAAGGAAAAAATAAGCTTTAGAAAAACAAAAACAAGCACAATGAATGAAAGAGACTTATCACCAAAAGGCCACTTACCTATTTCTCCCAGATCTTCAAGAAGACTTGCAAGTCAACCTTGATATGGAGCCCAAGGTAAATTCAATTCCAGTATCACATTAGGGCAGCCCTGTTAATAGAGACAAACAATTGTCACTGCTTTGAAAATTAATTTTTAATTTATGTCCCAATTAGTTCAATGATTTCACCATAAAACATACTAAACCTAAAGGTAAGTATACAGCATTCATTGCTTTGGGAATCTTCAAACGTGTATAAAATTGCTTTCCTACATTTTGGAAAACTTTAAAGCCACTGTTTGGTACAAAGTAAGGACCACAGCAATAGCACTGATCATACTTTCAAGAAACACAGACTTTACTTCCCATTCTTATCCTGATTTCCCAGGTTTAAACTTCTGATGATTAAATTTTGCAATTTATAAGAATAAAATTATTTATGTCTCAAGGGTTCCAACTGAAAACATGACTGATTTCAATTGCCTCTTCAACACACACTTAATGAGTTTTGTAGATCTTTCCACAATTAACAAACTGATAGTAAGCATTTCTTCTCCCAGGTCAGAAGGTGTCTGATATGCCACTGGGGAAGAGTGGAGAAGAACTACTAATAGCTCCAGAAAGAATGAAGTAGCTGGGCCAAAGCAGAAATGATGCTCAGTTGTGGATGTGTCTGGTGATGAAAGTAAAATCTGATGATAAGAACAGTACTGCATAGGAACCTGGAATGTTAGATCCATGATTCAAGGTAAGTTGTGAGTGGTCAAGCAAGAGATGGTGAGAATAAACATTGACATCTTAGGAATCAGTGAACTAAAATTGACAGGAATGGGCAAATTTAATTCAGATGACTATTATATCTACTACTGTGGGCCAGAACCCCATAGATGAAATGGAGTAGCTCTCATAATTAACAAGAGAGTCTGAAATGTGGTATTTGGGTGCAACCTCAAAAATTACAGAATGATCTTGGTTCATTTCCAAGGCAAGCCATGCAATATTAGAGTAATTCAAGTCTATACCCCTACCACAGTTAGTGAAGAAGCTAATCAGTTCTATGAAGACCTAGAAGACTTTCTAGAACTAACACCAAAAAAAGATGTTCTATTCATCATTGGGGATTGGAATGCAAAAGCAGGAAGTCAAGAGATACCTGGAGTAACAGACACGTTTGGCCTAGGAGAACAAAATGAAGCAGCACAAAGACGAACAGAATTCTGCCAGGAGAATGTACTGGTCATAGCAAGTACCCTTTTTCAGCAACACAAGAGATGACTTTACACATGGACATCACCAAATGATCAATACCAAAATCAAATTGATTACATTCTTGTAGCTGAAGATGGAGAAGCTGTATACAGTCAATAAAAACAAGACCTGGAGCTAACTGTGGCTCAGATCATCAGGTTCTCATAGCAAAATTCAAGCTTAACTAAAGAAAGCAGGGCAAACCACTAGGCTGGCCAGGTACAACTTAAATCAAATCCCCTATGAATATGCAGTGGAGGTGACAAATAGATTGAAGGTATTAGATGTAGTCAACACTGTGCCTGGAGAACTATGGATGGAGGTCCCTAATATTGTACAGGAGGCTGCCAACAAAACTATCCTAAAGAAAAAGAAAAGCAAGAAGGCAAAGTGGTTATCTGAGGAGGCTTTACAAGTAGCGGAAGAAAGAAAAGTGAAAAGCAAGGGAGAAAGGGAAAGAAACATGCAACTCTGATTGCTAGGGACCGCAAGGAAAGCTGTAGGGAGACTAAACCTACGTCTGCAACAGGAAAGAGTACCATGTTCAATTAGCAATGTTTCCACAGGCACTGAAAATGATGATTGACATCATATACCATGCTCACTGAACATTTAGGCATTGCAGTAATTTTATTTAAATCATTTCCAAACACTTTTGGCTAAAAAATCCTTTCTTCCAATGGAAACTTGGTGAGAGGTCAATTAATTAGGCAGATAAAAATGAAACATTCTGACTGAATCAGGATCCCAAATACTCAGTACCACCACTATTCTTTCACCAGTTACCCTGGGGGTATTCTAGGAAGCTTATATATATACTGCAAAGCATAACTTGAAACCACTGTTTTAGTTAATCTTAAGTATTACATAACTCAAAGTTACAAAAATATAGGTAATTCAAACTCCTATTCTTAGCATTCTAGCATTCTTTCTCTGTTGCTTTTGTTCTCCATATTTCTCTCAATGACAAAATTTTGCATAGGAGCAGACTCCACCCTTGACTTTACTTATGTTAATCTTTCTTCTCCAATAATTTCTTGCCTGCTATATGCCACCAAAAAAAAAAAATTCTTATGAAAATGTAGCAGCCTAAATTGTTTTCTAATTCTATACTGACTTATTTTTCACTTCACCATATTCACAGATATCAATTTTTCCTAAATCAACCTATAAATTCTAGACTTTCAAATAAAATCTAAAAATCCATTTTAAAGTATGTTATAAAATGTCTATTATTATCAAAGTTAAGTTAAAAAATGAAGGGCAAACAGAAGAATCTCACTCTATCAAATATTAGGATACACAACAAATTCAGGGACAGACACAGAGATACAGAGTTCAGAAATAAATTCACAGGTCAATGATAACTTTATATATGATAAAGATGATAACAAAAGTAAAAGAAAAGGTTGGTGCTGACTCATTGTACAGAGAAAGAAAAATAGTCTCAGAATATGGCAAAAACTTAGCTCCTTACTTTACACCATATATAAATTTGAAATTTAACTAAAGAGCCTGGTGGCTCAGATGGTAAAGAGTCCACCTGCAATGCAGGATTTGATCCCTGGGTTGGGAAGATCCCCTGGAGAACGTAATGGCTACCCACTCCAGTTAATCTTGCCTGGAGAATCCCATGAACAGAGGAGCCTGCCGGGCTACAGTCCCTGGGGCCGCAAACAGTTGGACAAAACCGAGCAACTAAGCACACATGCACACAAACAATTTAAAAATGTGAAAGTTACCTTTTCAAAGCTAATAGAAAACACTCAGGAGAGTTTTTTGAAAATTAGAAGTAAAAGGCAATTCTGAAACAAAACATAAAATTAATGACTTTTACTAAGTTAAAATGAGAATTTTTCAGTGACTAATGTTGCCAAAAGGTATGTGAGGTCTGGCTGTTTGCTGCTCAAAAGCCAATTAATTGGTCAGGCTGGTGGAAAGGAAAGTTTGCTTTATCTCATATGCTGGCAACTGGGGAGGGAGGCAGATGTCTGTCCAAAGGCCAACTCCCCCTGCACTGGCAACCACTGGGGCAAGAGCTTTTGCAGACAGAAGTGTGGCAGGGAGACTAGATGCAGAAACAGCACAGTCATCTCACAGTCATCTTCAAACTGGTCATCAGCGGTCTGACTACTGTCATCTTAATTGTTTTAGATACAGTTAATTATCAATTCCAGGATCCAGTTGTTCCCACTTTTTTGCGATCAATTCTTGGAACTGTAGTCACTTATGCTGTGAGTTGGAGAAAGAAATGGCAACCCATTCCAGTATTCTTGCCTGGGTAATCCTGTGGATAGAGGACCCTGGTGGGCCGCAGTCCATGGGATTGCCAGAGTCAGACACGACTTAGCAACTAAACCACCAGCACCGCATGTCATGGGAACAGCCTGGTCATCATACAGCTAACTTCTTCCACCTAGTGTTTTAGTATCTATAAGAGAGCTCACTGGATAAGGTTCAGAATGTTATCTATAGCCCTGTAGAAGGAATTAAAGGTCCTTGACTATACTTAACGAGTACGTTATTTGGTCTCCTTTGATTGTTTTCCTTTGTTTCCACATGTTCTCATTTTTCTGATTAAACTTATTCTTTGACGAAAGTTTTCCACAGACAAAAAACAGGCAGAAGATATGGGGGGGAGGATAATAGGGTCCAGCTCTGCTTCATCTGACATCATAGATAAACTGAGAGAAGCCTAACACCAACAAAGAATCAATATTAGAATACTCAGAAGAAATTAATAGAAAAATAAGTAAAAACTTGAAATGGCACTGCCTTATTAGAAGGGGAAGCCAGAACAGCTCTCAAATAGTCTAAAATGCTCCAAGTCACTTATCAGGAAGATGCAAATTAAAATGATATACCACTTACATCATCAGAATAGCATAAATCTGAGTACTGGATTCTACTCAGTGTTGTCAAGAATACAGAAAGATGAGCTCTCTTGTTTACTGCTGGTGGAAGCTAAACAACAGCTATTCTTAAAGGGAGTCTGGAAGACCTAAAATGCCAACCTGTTTTTTATGGGCCCAAAACACTTACGTAGAGTTCTATTGTAGCATATATCAGCTTAGTTTTTATGTCACTTTTTTATTGATATGCCATTCTCTCCCATTAATTTCTCCATTTTCATTAACCAAAATTAATGTTTAAAATAGATAAATCAAGTAATGTCAATAAGCATATCATTTATAATTATGGTTATAAATACCAGAAATGTGTTCCTTCTGTATAGCTGGACTGGACAGTGGGAAGGTGCAAGGCAGACATCTGCTATTTTTCACTACAATAAACCTTCTGTTTTATTTGATTTTTAAACTCAGCACATGCATTTCTTTAACCAAAGTCCATTTTCAATAAGATAAAGCAAGAAGCTAATTTTAAAAATAAAAAGCATATCAAGATTGCAGCATATAGGTTTTATTTAAATAAGCATGTCTTATTTTAGTAACTTAAACCTCAAGAAAAAAAAATTTTTTTAAGTAATTGAATATTTATCACAGTGATCACTTAATTATATACCAAATGATCACTTAGATTGGGGGGTGGGGGGAAAGCTGAATTAAAAAAATTTTTTTTAATTTAAAAAAAAAAACCTTAAGCCAGTAAAGGAAACTAAGAAATCGGAGAAGGCAAGAGCAGAGTCAGGGAGGCAGACAGGAGCTCTCTCACTCTCACACACGTGGACTCGCTGCAGACTGTGTCGGGCCCTGTCCACGCCCTGAGATACGGCCATGACTCTGCTTTCACGGAGTGTGCAGTATAGTGAGGAGTATGTGTGATTTCAGTGTGCTGAGCAACACGGCACGTGCATATGTATACACACACAGGGGGGGGATTCAATTTAAGCTGAGATGTTCAAAGATGTTCTGAATAAAAGTTCACACTTACAAATACTCCCTCTTCTATTTCTTTTAGCCTTTTAAATTGGATTACATATTTATTTAAGGATTGCTGTTGTAGGAAAGAGCATCATTCAAACATTCCCAGAGAGTTTGAAGTCTTTTCTTGTAAGGGACTGTAGTAAACAAAGTGAACAATTACTAGGTAGTTTAATTTTCTTGTCTTTTTTTTTTTCCCCCTAGGAACTCCCTGATACTCAAAAAAGAGATTTGTTTTTTTAACATGTTACTTGGAACTCTTTGTTTCTACTCTATCTTTTAATTAACAAAAATGAAGATATGTCCTAAAAGAAATACTACCATTTAATCATTTCCAAACAGAAAAAAAAAAAAATTACCTTGTGCAAAGCTTAAGCATAATACAAAATATTTTGTTTATTGAATGTCATGATTTGGCAAAATACACTAAAATCTGAAATAAATAAATAAAATACATTTTCATATAGGTCATAATGTCTAATGGATGTTCAAAAGTAAAAATTACACCAACATTTTACATACTGTTTTCATAAGATATAGTTATATGTTTGAAAATTCAGCATAGGTCTTCTTAGGGAATAGTGAAACTTAAGGATTATTTTATTATCTCAAAATAAACTAGCTAACTACAGTCAAATCTGAGAACACAAATAAACATTGGTCACAAAGGTTGATAGCATAACCAACGTTTCAGTGACAAGAAAATAACTAAACAATCAAACCCCAGCAGAGCAACAAACTTACAGGCTTAATTCTAGTTGTTGGGCAATGGGGATGTATGCAAATAGAATAAGAGAAACAATAACAAACTTCTGATAAATAGGGAATGATTTTTTTTAAATTATTTAGAAGGCAGTCCATATTCTATATGAGTTATTCCATTCCCACCAAAATTTATGAAGGGTTTGGGATGTGTCGTGCAAAAGGTTGTTTGGTTTTTTTTTCTTTTGCATCAGGCATTTACATGACAGGAACATCATATCTTTGTCATTTTGTACAGATGTTGCAATTATCAAGAAAGAAAATAGTTAGAGGATTTTTTAAAGCTGGCTCTGCAAAGGCTAAATACTATGAAACCGCCAAAAGAAATATAGAGAGCTCGCTACAATTAGTATCCTAACTGTGATTATTACGAACTCCACAAGAAAAGGAATGTTTTTGTCTGTTTAATTCACTTTTGAGCCCAATAAATCTAAACCACTGACTGACAAACAGTAGGCACTAGATACATAACTGTTAAATGGATCTATTAATCTATTGATCAATCAACATGGAACTGGACAGGTATGTTCTGTGCTTAGTCGCTCAATCATGTCTGACTCTCTGCAACCCCGTGGAGTGTAGCCCGCCACGCTCCTCTGTCCATGGGGATTCTCCAGGCAAGAATACTGGAGTGAGCTGCCATGCCCTCCTCCAGGGCATCTTCCCAACCCAGGGATCAAACCTGGGTCTCCCACATTGTAGGATTCTTTACCATCTGTGTCACCAAGGAATGTAGAAACGAAATTTTAGGTAGAATTAACAGGGCATCTAAACCAGGTTAAGAGATGCTACCCTTAGGTAATCTGGTTCAAAATTTCATTCAGTGATTTTTTTTAATAGATAAGACATGGAAATATAGAAATGTTCTGTCCCATTGCCTTAATCTAACACAATATCCATTTTATTGTGGAATTTCAAATACTAATTGAGACCATATATTTAGAGTTTGAGTATAGTATATGTGCTGCCGAAGCAAGCACTAGAGTTTGAGTATAAAATGTTCTTTTAAAATTTTAAAAATACTGATTTAACCTATATTAAATTGAGAACATATATTTTAGAACACATATTGAGAACATATATTAATTGAGAACATATATTTTAGAGTTTGAGAACATATATTTTAGAGTTTGAATATAAAATGCTGTTTTAAATTTTGAAAAATATTGATTTAACATTTATATTAATAAAGTAAGATTTGTACTTAGTGTAGGTAATACTGGAGCCATACTTAAGTGATGATTGCATATAATGCAAAGCTATCCAGAATATAAACATATACACATAAATACTAATTATAGGTAATCTACATGAGACTTATCACATGAGTTTGGTTTTCAACTTATTCTTCTGTCATCTTTATACAGCACAAGATAAGAAGAGTTCTTTCAGAATTGCAAAGAAGAGGTATTTTAATTATCAAAACTGATATTCAACATCTTTTGGCCACAATGCATAAATCATGAAAACATTATCTTAGCAGAATGGGGTCTCTGCAAGATTTATTCTGGTTTGATTGACCCACTTCTTGGTTAATAGCATCTGGATCTAAGAAAGTGAAGCAAATAGTGCTTCAGGAGCCACCATATCCCAACCAAACCATTAAGGAGATACAGTCATAGGAGTTGAACTGAGATTAAAAAGTTCACCATGAAAGTAACTGAAATCACAATGAATGTTAACTTTGCTGATATTATGGGCACAGTTCAAAACATACTAATTCAAAGTTAGGAAAATATTATTTTTAGTCACTTTCCACATTAACAAATCTGTTTCTAGCTTTGAATTGAAAATATCTATATTTTAGTAGCACATTCAGTCAGATAGGTAATATAAAAATTAAATCAATGAGTAGACAAACCCTACTGGTTAGGTGGAAGGTGAATAAGCAGCCATTAAAGGAAGAAGTAATGCTAGGTCAGTTACATACAGGATTCTGCTCTCTTAGACTTCATTCAGGGCGAAAGTCAGAGCTAGCTGGTGAAACTTTAAAAATGCATGACCATATTTACACAAATAAATAAAAACACTTTGAAATCAAATTTCATTTGTTTCTATTCTTTATCATAGGAAGAATATTTCACATGAAATCTTGCCTCAAGCAATTTCTAAGTACATAATACAGTAATCTGTAGGCATAAGGCTGCACAGCAGCTCTCTAGAATCTTTTCATCTTGCCTAATCAAAACTTTGTACCTACTGAAGAGCAATGGTTAATTGCATAGAAAACTTTCTTTCTTTTCAATCACTGCAATTGTTGTTGTTGTTGTTGTTTAGTCCCTAAGTCCTGTCCAACTCCTTTGCGAACCCACGGACTGAAGCCTGCTAGGCTCCTCTGTCCATGGGATTCACGAGGCAAGAATACTGGAGTGGGTTGCCATTTTCTTTTCCAGGGGATCTTCCTGAGCCAGGGATCAAATCCGTGTCTCCTACACTGGCAGGTGGATTATTTACCACTGACCCACCAAGGAAGCCCATTTCAATTAATGAACACCTACTAAGTACCAGGTGTATATTACCTACTGGAGACAACAGAACTAAAAGGTACTCTCCTTATTGCCTGCTGAAGCACAGGTTAAGCATTCTTTCAAATAAATGATATTCCGCAAAGCCAAAGATAGATTCTAAGTTAAAATGTGATACTGTGCAAGTAAAAGTAAGCATGGGGTGACGCCAAGTAGAACATCAATTTCCCATGTGAAAATAATTATTTATGAGGCAGGAGGAGAAAGTGACACTTCTGTCCAAATCAGAATTAAATGACCTTCTGAATTTCTCCTGAAGTAACAAAAAGAACAATTTTTATAATCTAAAAGCTGAATGTTTTTGAGTATATTTACTTTTTTTCTCTATGTTTTATGAAAAAATTACTGGGAGTAAATAATTTTGATGACATTGAAAGTTAAAAAATGAACTTATCAAGTGAATATAACTCATTTTTCACATGACATAACCTTTATAAGTTATAATATTATATATTATATTATATAATATTATATATAACAAAATATATAAATATTATATTATAATAATAATTTTCGATTATTTAATTAGAATTATTAAAGCCATATAAATCATAAGCATGCATATATATGCTGCTATAAGTCAAACTGAACAACACATCTCCAAAATAACATAAATACTGTTTACTATTTCTAATAGGTTGTGGAAGACAGAAAAACCACACAGTATTCTAAATACCATAACTAATACAGTAACATATTAAAAACTGGAGAAAGAAAAAAAGCACTTCAGGCAATATAATTAAAGTACAAATTCTGACCCCAAATTCAAAAACTTTTACAACCATAGGTAATAGAATGAAAACAAGCTCTTGAATTCAAACGTAGGCTAGAGTTGACTTTAATTAGTTCTACAGAGGCATGTGCTCAGTGGGAGTTCAAAAAATAAACCACAAAGTTAATAAAAGAGAATTTCTTCAAAAACCATTTTAGTTTTCACTGTTGTTCTTGACCAAGTATAAGACTACTTTAGAGGAAAATAAGAAAGAAAAAAGCTACTACTAGAATTAGTAAAGCAGGTTTAAACACACTGAGATTATAAAGAACAATACATAGATCAGATTTCAACTCCTTCATTGTAGTATGATGCCTAAGCCTTAGAAAAATGTATCAAAGTGCTTTTTTTCTCTGTTTCCTTTCATTGTCTTGCTCATCCTTTTCTATTTTGGTAACTCCCTCTTTTCCATTTTACCTGTATAAGGAAGTAAGGATGCTAATTTCTTTTGACCAATAATCATTTTTGTTAACATTGTTACTAAGTTTAATAGGCTTTCCCAGTAGCTCAGTGGTAAAGAATCTGCCTGCAATGCAGGAGACACAGGAGAAGGTGAAGAAATTCCAACTGAGCTATTTCAAATCCTAAAAGATGATGCTGTGAAAGTGCCATTATGTCATATGTCAGCAAATTTGGAAAACTCAGCAGTGGCCACAGGGATGAAAGAGATCAGTTTTCATTCCAACCCCAAAGAAGGGTAATGCCAAAGAATGTTCAAACTACCATACAATTGCCCTCTTTTCACAGGCCAGCAAGGTTAGGCTCAAAATGCTTTAAGCTAGGCATCAGCAGTACGTGAACTGAGAACTTTCAGGCATACAAGCTGGGTTTAGAAAAGTCAGAGGAACCAGAGAGCACACTGCCAACATTTGTTGAATCACTATGCTTAAACCTTTGAGTGTGTGGATCACAGCAAACTGGAAAATCTTAAAGAGATGGGAATACCAGACAATCTTACATGTCTCTCGAGAAACCTGTATGCAGATAAAGAAACAGCAGTTAGAACTAGACATGGAACAACCGACTTGTTCAAAACTTGGAAAGCAGTACAGCAAGGCTGGATATTGTCAACCTGTGTATTTAAGTTATATGCAAGGTACATCATGGGAAATGCCGGGCTATATGAATCACAAGTTGGAATCAAGAATGCCAGCAGAAATATCAACAACCTCAGATAGGCAGATGATATGACATGATGCCATAAAGTTAAAAGGAACTAAAGAGCCTCTTGATGAAGGTGAAAGAGAAGTGTGAAAAAAGCTAGCTTGAAACTAAACATTCAAACAACTGAGATCATGGCATGCTGTACCATCACTTCATGGCAAATACAAGGGGAAAAAGTGGAAGCAGTGAGAGATTTTATTTTCTTGGGTTTCAAAATCACTGCAGTGGTGACTGCAGCCACAAACTTAGAAAACACTTGCTCCATGGCAGGATAGCTATGACAAACCTAGATAGCATATTAAAAAGCAAAGACAACACTTTGCCAACAAAGGTCTGTATAGTCAAAGCTATGGTTTTCCATAGTCATGTATGGATGTGACAGTTGGATCATAAAAAGGCTGAGTGCCAAAGAATTGATACTTTCAAATTGTGGTGCTGCAGAAAACTCTTTGAGAGTCCCTTGGCTGGCCAGTAGATCAAACAAGTCAATCGTAAAAGAAATCAACCTTGAATATGTATTAGAAGGACTGATGCTGAAGCTGAAGCTAAAACACTTCGGTCACTTGATGCCAGGAGCTGACTTATTGGAAAAGACCCTGATGCTGGGAAAGATTGAAGGCAAAAGGAGAAGAGAGAGACAGGGGATGAGATGGTTGGATAGCATCATAAACTCAATGGACAAGAGTTCGATCAAACTTCATGAGATGGCAGAAGACAGAGGATCTTGGCATCCTATAGTCCATGGGGTAACAAAGAGTCTGACAGGACCTAGCAACTGAACAACAACAACCAACTTTAATAGCAGATCAACACTTACAATCGTCAGAGAAAATCCCTGGCTTATTTAATTTTCTTATTTCTTCTCTCTTATTTTCAGTGACTCATTTTCAGCAAAAATGAGTCTCATCTGCAGCAAAAATTAACAGAATGATAAGTGTGTAAACAGGCTTTAATTAGTGAGTGGACAAGCTTAACATGGATAAAAATGACCTCTAGCTGCTGGAGATGCTTGGTTCATTACCTTCAAACCAAGAAGAAATAGAACCATGATGCAGGCACTCTAGAGAACCAGAACTCCAACCTTAGGGAAAGTATTTTACTATGCAAACAAGATTTAGGAAGCTGGGAGTTGTAGTCATTTGAGGGATACACAGCCACAACTATATAAGGAGTCTGATAACCTGGACAACTTGGAATTTTCATGTTTTCTCAACCATTTGTCAAAGGATTCTATCCCCAAATCCCTCCCTTGACAAATTCATAATCTTAATCTTATATCATTTCTCTTGTCTTGTACCCTAATATAATGTATTTGTTATAAAGGAAAATCCTCTACATATTCACATTTTACCATAAAAACTTTTCTATCACTATCATATTTTCACTCAAGACACAATCTCTAAGTGCTAAATTAATATTAAAGCTACTTAAATTTATAAACCTCTTACTTCCTGCCTATCTACAGTTTTTTATTCAATTCTTTCATTTTCTCAAGTTGATCATTCAGCTGAAGTTCCACCAACACTAACCTACTTCTATCATCCAATCTAATCTGCCCAGAAGGCAAAAAAAAAAAAAAACAGAAATTTAACCTCTATTTGAATGAACTGTAATTTGAATTCAATAATGTTAAGAGCAGTAATGAAGAAAACGACTACCAAGGAATGCAGTGGATCAAGCAATGGATTCTCTTCTGAAGGCAATTTCACTTCAGTTCAGATCAGTTCAGTTCAGTCACTCAGTTGTGTCTGACTCTTTATGGTCCCATGGACTGCAGCACGACATCACCAATTCCTGGAGTTTACTCAAACTTATGTCCATTGATTCAGTGAAGCCATCCCAAACATCTCATCCTCTATCGTCCCCTTCTCCTCCAGCCTTCAATCTTTCCCAGCATCAGGATCTTTTAGAATGAGTCAGTTCTTCACATTAGGTGGCCAAATAATTGAAGCTTCAGCATCAGTACCTCCAGAGAATATTCAGGACTGATTTCTTTTAGGATGGACTGGTTGGATCTCCTTGCAGTCCAAGGGACTCTCAAGACTCTTCTCCAACATCACAGTTTCAAAGGATCAATTCTTTGGCACTCAGCTTTCTTTATAGTCCAACTCACATCCAGACATGACTACTGGAAAAACCATAGCTTTGACTAGACAGGACTTTGTTGGCAAAGTAATGTCTCTGCTTTTTAATATGCTGTCTAGGTTGACATAACTTTTCTTCCAAGGAGCAAGTGTCTGTTAATTTCATGGCTGCAGTCACCATCTGCAGTGATTTTGGAGCCCCCCAAAATAAAAGTCTCTCACTGTTTCCACTGTTTCCCCATCTATTTGCCATGAAGTGATGGGACTGGATACCATTATCTTAGTTTTCTGAACGTTGAGTTTTAAGCCAACTTTTTCACTCTCCTTTTTTACTTTCATCAAGAGGCTCCTCAGTTCTTTGCTTTCTGCCATAAGGGTGGTGCCATCTGCATATCTGAGGTTATTGATATTTTTCCCAGCAATCTTGATTCTGGCTTGTGCTTTATCCAGCCCAGCATTCCTCCAGATGTACTCTGCATATAAGTTAAATAAGCAGGGTGACAATATACAGCCTTGACGTACTCCTTTTCCTATATGGAACCAGTCTGTTGTTCCATGTCCAGTTCTAACTATTGCTTCCCAACCTGCATACAGATTTCTCAAGAGGCAAGTCAGGTGGTCTGGTATTCCCATCTCTTGAAGAATTTTCCACAGTTTGTTGTGATCCCCACGGTCAAAGACTTTGACATAGTCAATAAAGCAGAAGTAGATGTCTTGCTTTTTTGATGATCCAGTGGATGTTGGCAATTTGATCTCTGGTTCCTCTGCCTTTTCTAAATTCAGCTTGACCATCTGGAAGTTCATGGTTCACATACTGTTGAATCCTGGCTTGGAGAATTTTGAGCATAACTTTGCTAGCATGTGAGATGAGTGCAATTGTGTAGTAGCTTGAGCATTCTTTGTCATTGCCTTTCTTTGGGATTGGAAGGAAAACTGATCTTTTCCAGTCCTGTGGTCTCTGCTGAGTTTTCAAAATTTGCTGGCATACTGAGTACAGCACTTTCACAGCATCATCTTTTAGGATTTGAAATAGCTCAACTGGAATTCCATCACCTCCACTATCTTTGTTCATAGTGATGGACCACTTGACTTCGCATTTCAGGATGTCTGGCTCTAGGCACTCGAGTGATCACATCATCAGAGTTAACTAAGTCGTGAAGATCTTTTTTTGTATAATCCTTCTGTGTATTCTTGCCACCTCTTCTAAATATCTTCTGCGTCTGTTAGGTCAATATCGTTTCTGTCCTTTATTGTGCCCATTTTTTCTTGAAATAGTCCCTTGGTATCTAATTTTCTTGAAGAGAACTCTAGTCTTTCCCATTCTATTGTTTTCCACTCTATCTTTGCATTGGGAGAAGGCAATGGCACCCCTCTCCAGCACTCTTGCCTGGGAAATCCCACGGACGGAGGAGCCTGGTGGGCTACAGTCCATGGGGTCTCGAGGAGTCAGACACAACTGAGCGACTTCACTTTCACTTTTCACTTACACGCACTGGAGAAGGAAATGGCAACCCACTCCAGTGTTCTTGCCTGGAGAATCCCAGGGACAGGAGCTTGGTGGGCTGCCGTCTACGGGGTCGCACAGAGTCAGACACGACTGAAGTGACTTAGCAGCAGTAGCAGCTTTGCATTGGTCACTGAGGAAGGCTTATTTTTCCTGGCTATTCTTTGGAACTCTGCATTCAAATGGGTATGTCGTTCCTTTTCTCCTTTGCCTTTCGCTTCTCTTATTTTCACAGCTATTTCTAAGGCCTCCTCAGACAACCATTTTGCCTTTTTGCATTTCCTTTTCTTGGGAATGGTCTTACTCACTGCCTACAATGTCAGGAACCTCGGTCCATAGTTCTTCAGGCACTCTATCAAATATAATCCTTTCAATCTATTTGTCACTTCCACTATATAGTCATAAGGGATCTGATTTAGGTCATACCTAAATGGTCTAGTGGTTTTCCCTACTTTCTTCAATTTAAGTTTGAATTTTGCAATGTGTTCATGATCTGAGTTATAGTCAGCTCCCTGTCTTGTTTTTGCTGATTGTATAGAGCTTTTCCATCTTTGGCTGCAAAGAATACAATCAAGCTGATTTCGGTTTTGACCATCTGGTGATGTCCATATGTAGAGTCTTCTCTTGTGTTGTTGGAAGACGATGTTTGCTATGACCAGTGTGTTCTCTTGGCAAAATTTTGTTAGCCTTTGCCCTGATTCATTCTGTACTCCAAGGCCAAATTTGCCTGTTACTGCAGGTTTCTCTTGACTTTCTACTTTTGCATTCCAGTTCCCTATAATGAAAAGGACATCTTTTTTGGGTGTTAGTTCTAGAAGGTCTTATAGGTCTTCACAGAACTGTTCAACTTCAGCTTCTTTAGCATTACTGGTCAGGGCATAGACTTGGATTACTGTGATATTGAATAGTTTGCCTTGAAACGAACAGAGATCATTCTGTCATTTTTGAGATTACATCCAAATACTACATTTTGGACTGTTTGCTGACTATAAGAGCTACTCCATTTCTTCTAAGGGATCTTGCCCACAGTACTAGATATAAAGCTCATCTGAGTTAAATTCACGCATTCCAGTACATTTTAATTTGCTGATTCCTAAAATGTCGACGTTCATTGTTGCCGTCTCCTGTTTGACCACTTTTCAATTTGCCTTGATTCATGGACCTAACATTCCAGATTCCTATGCAGTGTTGTTCATTACAGCATCGGACTTTACTTCCATCACCAGTTACATCCACAACTGGGTGTTGATTTTGCTTTCACTTCATCTCTTCATTCTATTTCTCCACTGATCTCCAGTAGCTTATTGGGCACCTACTGACCTGGGGAGCTCATCTTTCAGTGTCCTATCTTTTTGCCTTTTCATACTGTTCATTGGGTTCTCAAGGCAGGAATACTGAAGTGGTTTGCCATTCCCTTCTTCAGTGGACCACGTTTTGTCAGAACTCTCCACCATGACCTGTCCATCTTGGGTGGCCCTACATGACATAGCTCATAGCTTCATTGAGTTAGACAAGGCTGTGGTCCATGTGATCAGTTTGATTTGTTTTCTATGAGTGTGGTTTTCATTCTGTCTGCCCTCTGGTGAATAAAGGTAAGATGCTTATGCAAGCTTCCTGATGAGAGAAACTAACTGTGGGGGAAACTGGGTCTTGTTCTGATGGGCAGCACCATGCTCAGTAAATCTTTAATCCAATTTTCTGTTCATGGTTGGGGCTGTGTTCCCTCCCTGTTGTTTACCTGGGGCCAAACTATTGTGGAGGTAATGAAGATAATGGCAACGTCCTTCAAAGGGTCCCATGTACTCTTCAGCAAGAAAATAAAAATAGACTGTAGGTTCAAAGAGGATAAATAAGATGAGGAGGTATGCACATTTTATTATACTGGATGTTCCTTTAATTCCACTTACAAATGTACTTATTTCATCTTTTAAGTGAAGCTATTTCATACACATATTAAAGTAACAAAATATCCTTGAAACAAAATGCTTTGATAGACTGAATTTTCTTATATAATCTCATATCTTACTCAATATAGGTTGTTCAAATTTCAGGCTGGAAGCTTTAATAAAAACATTACCTTCCCTTTTTTTGTTTCTTCCTTCTTTCATTAAAAGAGCATTCATTGTATATCTGACAGACGTCTTGTATGTTGTTTATTGTTGACAATGATTCTTCATCACCATCAGTGTGTAGGAATTTATTTTATTCCATGTCTTGGGTGAGTGCTTATAACTCCAAGATAAGATTCATATAAAGGCCCCAATACATTCAAATCACTCAGAAATAGTCTATTTCATAGATAAAGCCATGTATCATGCCAATTCTTCTTATTTTTTCCCCCTAAAATTGGTGGATATTTTATCACCATACAGTATGAAATAAAGGAAATTATTAGGGTCAATAGTAATAAAATTTGTGTGAGCTAAAAATCAGAAATGCCATCATGAGTTTTAAAAATTTGTAAAAGAGATTATAAGAATACATTGCCATAAAGTTTCTAAAACACTATTTTTTCAAATATTCAAATAAGTATAATTTGAAAATTGACAGAGGAAATGAAAATTTATAGTTAGAAGGATACAATTAAATTTGGTATACTTTCTGGGCAAATAGTAATCTGAAAATATCCTGAAATTTTCAAATATAATATTCTAAAAATAAGTGGAGTTTCTGGCTGACTCTCAAATACAATCCAGAAAATTCAACTTTACAGAATTATCTTTCCTTTCATTAAGACTTATCAATTTTTTTTTCTTTTTGTTTTCTTGAGTTTTTTTCAAACTATTTGTCAATAAATGTACCTGCCACAAAGTAAGCTCTAAATATCTGTCTGAAAATAAATGAATGAATGATCATTACTTTGAAAATATATGGCTCTAGATTATAAAATGAAGCAATCCCTGATGGACAATCTTAAATGTATCACTATATGTTGGAGGGAGTGTAATTCTGAAATATATGTATTATTGATAATTATGCACAATAGGACCAATGAGTTTTTGAAACATTAAATAGAGTTGTATTAACTTAGTTAACCAATTTGTATTAGTAGGATCACAATTTAGTGGTCTTAAATTCTGAAACAAGTCCAATAGAATCATGTAATTTGCACATCAAATATAAACTGCTGAACTCAAGAAAAATGTGTGCTAATCAATAGGGAAAAGGAGATCCTTAACTATCACTTTTACTCTCATTAAGCATCTTTCATTCTCATTACAAATGTGAAACATTTTCCTTTTTATAGTTAATACTTTTGTTCCAAATAATTATTTTCTTTTATCCCTATTCAAAATATCAACAGCATGACTACACTGTAAACAACTTATATTTATTTACAACTATATATTGGTCTGCTGATATATCCCTAGGTGTACCTTAAGTTCTAAACCATATCAAACTCTTCCTCAGCAACTTATCAGCAACTTGTACATAAAGTGAGTGCATTATTTATTTACCTAGAATAGCCATTTGCAAATGACATGCTTTCATGAACTGAAACAAAGAAACTATCTTTAATGGAATGTTCAGCTAGACCCAGGGTAATCAAACTTTTATGAATGATATTTAAAATTCAGATTAACAGTTATCTGTAAATTAAAAAGGTATAGAAAATCACAATAAGCTAGTGATGTCTTTATACAGTATTTAATCATTGATCTGAATTCTCCAAAATAATGTGGGAATAATTTTGTCCTCAATTGTTGATCATAATTCATCATAATACACATTCAATGTAATATATACTCAAGCACAGGCAAAATTTAATTTCTTCAGGTTTTTTATGCCTTCCATAATTTAATGCTACTAATCTATAGCAGTGGAAATCCAGAAACAAATACTTGAAAATAATCCTCTCACAGACATACATACATATAGTCCCTGAGTAATCCTACAAATGATTTTTCCAATTTTGTCTTTAAAAATGGTAATAGTGCTACAGTGTCACAATACCAAAGCTGAGTGACCTACTGCCACAGAAGCTGTGTCTTCTGTGGATACTCTGAGTCTGAAACTGATTTTCATTTTAGCTTGTGAGGGGTGTAGATGTTACCCATCATCAGATTGAGCAGTGGCACTAACAGAACACGTTAAAGAAACAGCAGCTGTAAGAACATCATAAGCAATATTTCTACGATCACTACCCCAGAAAAAGGACTGGTTGTTTGCAACTGCTATGCTGTTCCTTAAAACACTATACCCATATTCTGACAGATGTATTTTTGCTGACAAAAAGTCTAATGGATAACTTGCATAGAAATTTAACTGGTAGTTTCCAAAATATGAGCATGTTTGCACTCAATCTGAATTTTTAATCTGAATTTTTGTTTGCTTAGATTCTGATCAAATAACTGTGTTCAATATTACTCTATATGTTAGCAGATTCCCTTTTCAACAAATAGCTATAATCACATAAAGGCCTCAACTTCATGTAGTCTACAAGTGTAATGCTTTTTTGATTTGATAATAATGAATTTCACACATATAAGTAAAATTCTAATTTATATGTTCATGTTCATAAACAGATAAGTGAATAAACCAAATGTGATATATGCATATGAGCTTAGTCACTCCCTGAAGCAGACCTGGGTCATGCAGCCTGTGGCATAAGCCCTCTTGGAGGAGGTCGCCCTTAGCCCCAACATAGAACTGCTGAACAGATGACCCACAACCCGCAGAACACTTATACCAAAGAAATTCTCACAACGTTAAGAAAGTTCTAGGACCCACAATAGATTTGCCAACCTGGGGATCCAGCAAAGGGACTGAGAACCCCTGGGGAATTTGACTTTGGAGGCCAGTGGGATTTGACGAAAGAACTTCCACAGGACTAGGGAAACACACTCAGAGGGCACGCACACACACACACACACAAACCTTGTGTGCACCAGGAGCCAGGAGGAAAAGGCAGAGTCCCCACAAGAGACTGAGCAGGACGTGCCTGGGAGTGTCAAGGAGTCTCCAGTGGAGCCTAGGTTGACAGTTTGGCCTCAGGCCAAACAACAAGGAGGCAACACAGTCACACCCATCAACAGAAAATTGGATTAAAGATTTACTGAGCAGGACCCCACCCATCCCAGTTTCCCCCACAGTCAATCTCTCCCATCAGGAAGATTTAGTAAGCTTCTAATCCATATTTATCATAGAGCAGACATTGTGAAAACCACAGTCACAGAAAACTAATCAAACGGATCACATGGACCACAGACTTGTCTAACTCAATGAAACTATGAGCCATGTCATGTAGGGCCACCCAAGATGGATGGGTCATGGTGGAGAGTTCTGACAAAATGTGGTCATTTTGTCAAATTGGAGTAGGGAATGGCAAACCATTTCAGTATTCTTGCCTTGAGAACCCCATGAACAGTATGAAAAGGCAAAAAGATAAGACACTGAAAGATTTAATTCCCCAGGTCCTTAGGTGTCCAATAAGCTACTGGAGAAGAGTAGAGAAATAGATCAGGAAAGAATGAAAAGGCTGAGCCAAAGCAAAATCAACACCCAGTTGTGGATCTGATGGGTGATGGAAGTGAAGTCTGATGCTGTACAGAGCAATATTGCATAGGAACCTGGAATGTTAGGTTCATGAATCAAGGTAAATTGGAAGTGGTCCAATAGGAGATGGCAAGAGTGAACATAGATATTTTAGGAGTCAGTGAACTAAAATGGACTGAAATGGAAAAATTTAATTCAGATGAATGTTATATCTACTACAGTGGGAACGAATCCCTCAGGGGAAATGGAGTAGCCCTCATGGTCAACAAACAGTCTGAAATGCAGTACTTGGGTACAATCTCAAAAATGACAGAATGATCTATGCTTGTTTCCAAGGCAAACCATTCAATATCACAGTAATACAAGTCTATGCCCCAACCATTAATGCCAAAAGAGCTGAAGTTGAATGGTTCTATGAAGAACCTACAAGACCTTCTAACTAACACCAAAAAAAGATGTTCTTTTCATTATAGGGGACTGGAATGCAAAACTAGGAAGTCAAGAAACACCTGGAGTAACACGCAAGTTTGGCCTATGAATACAAAATGAAGCAGGGCAAAGGCTAACAAAGTTTTGCCAAGAGAATGCACTGGTCATAGCAAACACCCTTTTCCAACAAGAGACAACTCTACACATGGACATCACCAGATGGGCAACACCAAAATCAGTCCAATTATATTTTTTGCAGCAGAAGATGGAGAAGCTCTATACAATCAGCAAAAACAAGACTGGGAGCTGACCATGGCTCAGATCATGAACTCCTTATTGCCAAATTCAGACGTAAACTGAAGAAAGTAGGAAAACCACTTGATCATTCAAATATGACCGAAATCAAATCCCTTATGACTATACAGTGGAAGTGACAAATAGATTCATGGGATTAGATCTGATAGACACAGTGCATGAAGAACTAGGGACAGAGGTTTGTGACATTGTAAAGGAGGGAGTAATCAAGACCAAACCCCCAAAAGAAATGTAAACAAGCAAAATGGCTGTTTGAGAGGGCCTTACAAATAGCTGAGAAGAGAGGCTAAAGCCAAAGGAGAAAAGGAAAGATACACCCACCAAAACGCAGAGTTCCAAAGAAAATTAGATATGAAGGGAACATTACAGCAAAAATGGGCATAATAAAGAACAGAAATGATATGGACCTAAAAGAAGCAGAAAATATTAAGAAAGGTTGTAAGAATACACAGAAGAACTATACAAACAAGATCTTAATGACCCAGATAACCATGATGGTGTGATCACTCACCTAGTATCAAACATCCTGGAGTTCGAAGTCAAGTGGGCTTTACAAGCATCACTATGAACAGAACTAGTGGAGGTGATGGAATTCCAGTTGAGCTACTTCAAATCCTAAAAGATGATGCTGTGAAAGTGCTGCACTCAGTATGTCAGCAAATTTTGAAAACTCAGTAGTGGCCACAGGACTGGAAAAGATCAGTTTTCCTTCCAATCCCAAAGTAAAGCAATGCCAAAGAATGTTTAAACTACTGCACAATTGCACTCATCTCACATGCTAGCAAAGTAATGCTCAAAATTCTCCAAGCCAGGATTCAACAGTATGTGAACCATGAACTTCCAAATGGTCAAGCTAGATTTAGAAAAGGCAGAGGAACCAGAGATCAAATTGCCAACATCCATTGGATCATCAAAAAAGCAAGAGAGTTCCAAAAAGACATCTACTTCTGCTTTATTGACTATGCCAAAGCCTTTGACTGTGTGTATCACAACAAACTGTGGAAATTTCTGAAAGACATGTGAATACCAAACCACCTTACCTGCCTCCTGAGAAATCTGTATTCAGGTCAAGAAGCAACAGTTAGAACTTGGCATGGAAAAACAGACTGTTTCCAAATTAGGAAAGGAGTTCATCAAGGCTGTATATTGTCACCCTGCTTATTTAACATATATGCAGAGTACATCATGAGAAATCCCAGGCTAGACGAAGCACAAGCTGTAATCAAGACTGCTGGGAGAAATACCAATAACTTTAGATATGCAGATGACACCACCCTTATGGCAGAAAGTGAAGAAAAACTAAAGAGCCTCTTGATGAAAGTGAAAGTGGAGAGGAAAAAAGCTGGCTTAAAACTCAACATTCAAAAAACTAAGATCATGGCATCCAGTCCCATCACTTCATGGCAAATAGATGGGGAAACAATGAAAATGGTGACAGACTTTATTTTCTTAGGCTCCAAAATCACTGCAGATGGTGACTGCAGCCATGAAATTAAAAGATACTTGCTCCTTGGAAGAAAAGCTATGACCAAACTAGACAGTATTAAAAAGCAGAGACATTACTTTGCCAACAAAGTTTCATCTAGTCAAAGGTATGGCTTTTCCAGTAGTCATGTATGGATGTGAGAGTTGGACCATAAAGAAACCTGAGTATGGAAGAATTGATGCTTTGAACTGTGGTGTTGGAGAATTCTCTTGAGAGTCTCTTGGACTGCAAGGAGATCCAACCAGTCCATCCTAAAGGAAATCATTCCTGAACATTCATTGGAAGGACTGATACTGAAGCCGAAGCTCCAAACTTTGGCCACCTGATTCAAAGAACTGACTCACTGGAAAAGACCCCTATTTGGGGAAATATTGAAGGCAGGAGGAGAAGAGGATGACATGACTGGATGGCATCACCAGCTCGATGTTCATGAATTTGAGCAAGACAGGGAAGCCTGGCATGCTGCAGTCCATGGAGCCTCTAAGAGTCAGACACAACTGAGCATTTTAGTCACTCAGTTGTGTCCAACTCTTTGCAACCCAACAGACTCTAGCCCACCAGGCTCTCT
This sequence comes from Cervus canadensis, assembly GCF_019320065.1. NCBI lineage: Eukaryota > Metazoa > Chordata > Mammalia > Artiodactyla > Cervidae > Cervus > Cervus canadensis. The sequence goes on from NC_057388.1 coordinate 51,171,788, forward strand.
GTCCTGAGAATTCTCCAGGCAAGAATACTGGAGTCGGTTTCCAAGCCCTCCTCCAGGGAATCTTCCCAACCCAAGTATTGAACCCAGGTCTCCGGCATTGCAGGCACATTCTTTACCAGCTGAGTCACTAGGAAAGCCCAAGAATACTGGAGCGGGTACCCTTCCGTTCTCCAGGGGAAGTTCCCAACCCAGGAAGTGAACTGGGGTCTTTTGCATCACAGGCGGATTCTTTACCAAGTGAGCCACCAAGGAAGCCTGACATATACACATGAGGGAATACTATTCTGCTTTAAAAGGGGAAGAAGTTCTGACACATGCTACAAAACAGACGAATCTGGAAGACACAGGTGCTACTTAATATAAGCCAGTCACAAAAGGAAAGATACTGAATAATTCCACTTATATGATATATTAAGAGTAGTGAAATTCATAGAGACAGATAGTGGAATGGTGGTTGCCAGGTGCTGGGAGAGGTGAAAGTGGGGAATTATTATTTAAAGGGTACAGAGTTTCAGTTTTCATGATGAAAATGTTCTGGTGATGTCTGCACAGAAATGCAAATATATTTCATGCCACTGAACCACATATTTTAAAATGGTAAATTTCATGGCATGTATTGAATACCAAAGCTTTAATTCATTAATAGAATTTGCAGAACTTCATGCAGGAGTAAATCTGTACAGCCCTATGAGTTTATAAACAAGAATGATCATATGCTGTTTTGGGGGAAAGTAAAGATCAAGAAAGGCTGATGAAGGACTTATCATTGCATTAAACATTAAAGACAGGTGACATTTAAATAGAAGAAGTTAGGAAAACATGAAAATAATTGGGAAAAAAATAATTCTGGGATAGTAACATTAGCTTACAACAGAAGTTCTTAATTTTTTTCTTTGTTTCTCTCAGGTCACCTTTATATTTCTAAAAATTAACAAGAAACCTCCTCCTTCAATAAAAGCTTCTGTTTAAGTGGATGATATCTTTCCATGAGTACTTTCAGTTCAGTTCAGTCGCTCAGTCGTGTCCAACTCTTTCCGACCCCATGAATTGCAGCACACCAGGCCTCCCTGTCCATCACCAACTCCCGGAGTTTACTCAAACCCATGTCCATTGAGTCGGTGATGCCATCCAGCCATCTCATCCTCTGTTGTCTCCTTCTCCTCCTGCCCCCAATCTCTCCCAGCATCAGGGTCTTTTCCAATGAGTCAACTCTTTGCATGAGGTGGCCAAAGTACTGGAGTTTCAGCTTCAGCATCAGTCCTTCCAAAGAACACCCAGGACTGATCTCCTTTAGGATGGACTGGTTGGATCTCCTTGCAGTCCAAGGGACTCTCAAGAGTCTTCTCCAACACCACAGTTCAAAAACATCAATTTTTTGGCACTCAGCTTTCTTCACAGTCCAACTCTCACATCCATACTTTATTAGCCATCAAATTGAGGGATTTATAAATCAGAAGAAAAGTACAAATTCCATTCCTTATCAGAACAATGACATCAATTGTCATTTAGCCTTTAGAAAACTCTATCGCATATTCTCCAGAAAGGAAGAGTGAAAAGTGTGATAAAGACAAAAATGAGATCTTAGTATGAATTTTGTATAAAATATAGAATACTTTTGCATTTCACAGTCACCATAAAAGGGTCTTAGATTCCCTAGATCACACTTTAAATATCACTTGCTTGCAAAATGGGGATGATACCAAAAGAATAAATAGAGATAGAATATGTCTGATATTACTGAAGGCCAAGCTAGAGATTTTAAAACAGAAAAGTAGTAAAAATTTTTATACAAATTAATGACATGATGGTAAGCTGACTTTATAAGAATTTATTTAGAAATAAAGAAATGGGTGCAGAGGTGTGGAAAGGCAATCTAGAGTCTAGTTATAAACCTATAAAAGAATTTACCAGAGGCAAGTCACAAACACATGGGGACAGTCTTGGAGAAAAGAAAACAAAAGCAACTTAAAGGAGCCACAAAAGTTACAAAAAGTCAAGAGATAATGTAGATGGTACAATTTTAGGAGGCTGATAGGTCATGTAATCACTATCAAAACTGCAAAGGTATTTTTCACAGAAAAACAGACAATCCAACATTTGTATGGAACCACAAAAGAAAAAGATCTTGAATAGTTACAGCAATCTTGAGAATGAAGAATAGAGCTGGAGACTCCATGTTCCTTGATTTCAAACTGTATTACAAAGCTATAGTAATTAAAAGTATGGCACTGACATAGCTCACTGAAAGTAAACAGAAAGTACAGAAATAAATCCACACACATATAGCTAACTAATTTATGACACAGTAGTCAAAAATATACAGTGAGGAAATGATAGCCTCTTCAATAAATGGCGTTGGGAAATGAATGCTCAACTGAATTTGTGAAAATTCAATGGTCAAATGCAGAAGAATGAAATTAAAACAATATGTTTCATTATACATAAAAGTTAACTCAAACGTATTGAAGAGTTGAATATAAGACCTGAAACCGAAAAGCCCTCAGTTCAGTTCTGTCGCTCAGTCGTGTCCGACTTTGTGACCCCATGAACCGCAGCACACCAGGCCTCCCTGTCCATCACCAACTCCCAGAGTCTATCCAAACTCATGTCCATTGAGTTACCATCCAACCATCTCATCCTCTGTCGTCCCCTTCTCCTCCTGCCCTCAATCTTTCCCAGCATCAGGGTCTTATATATGAGTCATCTCTTCGCATCAGGTGACCAAAGTATTGGAGTTTCAGCTTCAGCATCAGTCCCTCCAATGAACACCCAGGACTGATCTCCTTTAGGATGGACTGGTTGGATCTCCTTGCAGTCCAAGGGACTCTCAAAGTCTTCTCCAACACCACAGTTCAAAAGCATCAATTCTTTGGCGCTCAGCTTTCTTCACGTCCAACTCTCACATCCATACATGACTACTGGAAAAACCATAGCCTTGACTAGATGGACCTTTGTTGGCAAAGTATTGTCTCTGCTTTTTAATATGCTGTCTAGGTTGGTCATAACTTTCCTTCCAAGGAGCAAGTGTCTTTTAATTTCATGGCTGCAATCACCATCTGCAATGATTGGAGCCCAGGAAATAAGTCACCACTGTTTCCACTGTTTCCCCCCATCTATTTGCCATGAAGTGATGGGACCAGATGCCATGATCTTAGTTTTCTGAATGTTGAGCTTTAAGCCAACTTTTTCACTCTCCTCTTTCACTTTCATCAAGAGGCTCTTTAGTTCCTCTTCACTTTCTGCCATAAGGGTGGTGTCATCTGCATATCTAAAGTTATTGACATTTCTCCCAGCAATCTTGATTCCAGCTTGTGCTTTCCCCAGCCCACCGTTTCTCATGATGTACTCTGCATATAAGTTAAACAAGCAGGGTGACAATATACACAGCCTTGATGTACTCCTGACATAGTTCTTGGTTTTTATTTTTTTCAATCTGACACCAAAAGCAAAAGCAACTAAAACAAAAAAGACACACAACAAAAAGTGGAACTACATCAAACTGAGAAGCTTTCACACAGCAAAGAAAACCAACAAAATGAAAAGGAAACACAACAAATGGGAGAAAATAATTGTAAAGTTGGGCCATAAAGGAAGCTGAGACCCAAAGAATTGATGCTTTCAAATCATGGTGCTGGAGAAGACTCTTGAGAACCCCTTGGACAGCAATGAGATCAAACCAGTCAATCCTAATGGAAATCAATCCTGAATATTCATTGGAATGACTGTTGCTGATGCTGAAGCTCCAATACTTTCGCCACCTGATGCAAAGAGTTGGTTTACTGGAAAAGACCCTGATGCTGCGAAAGATTGAGGGCAAAAGGAGAAGGGGTGGTAGAAGATGCAATGGTTAGATAGCATCCCAAACTCTAACAACATGAAGTACAGCAAACCATAGGAGATGGTGGAGGACAGAGGAACCTGGCTTGCTGTAGTCCATAGGGTCACAAAGAGTTGGATATAACTTAGCAAATGAATAACAACAACAACAACAACAAATGCAAATCATATATCTAATAAGAAGCTAATATCCAAAATACATGAAGAGCGCACACAACTCAAAAGCAAAAAAAAAAAAGATTCAAAATGGGTGGAAGATCTGAATAGACTTTTTGTTCCAAAAGAACAAACATATATGACCAACAGATACATGGAAAGATGTTCAGCATCATTAATCATCAGGACAACGCAAATCAAAACCACAATGTGATGTCACTTCACATGAGTGTTGGCAAGAATATGGAGAAAAGGGAATTCTTGTGCACTGTTAGTAAGAACGTAAATTGGTGCAATTACCATGGAAGGGTATAAAAGTCCCTCAAAAAAGTAAAATAGAAACATCATTCAGCAATTCAAATTCCAAGTATTTAATGAATAAAATGAAAATACTAATTCAAAAAAATTTATGCTCCCCATATCCATTGCAGCATTATTGTACAGCATACAACAGTCAATATATGGAAATAACCAATGGTGCATCCATGGATGAATGAATGGATAAAGAACCTGTGGTATATAGATACTATGAAATATTATTCAGCCATAAAAATAAAATGTTTTCCATTTGTGAAAACATGGATAGATGTCGCCAACATTATGGTTAGTAAAATAAGGCAGACAGAGAAGGGTAAGTATTTTATAATCTCTTCTATGTGGAATCTTAAAAACAAACAAACAAAAATCCAAACTCAGATACAGATAACAGATTGGTGATTGACAGGTGGGGTGGAAGATGGAAGAAATGGGTAAACAGTCTTTTTTTTTAGTTTAAAATAAGTTGAATTTTTAAAGAAACGTTAAGATCAATGAATATTTTGATAAAAGAAATAAAACAAAATTTCCTAATTTAGTTACAATTTTTGTTTTCTTTTTAAACAATCGAAATTTTCTATTTCATAGATTCCCCATGTAAATTCACTATTCACCAAGAACTGATAAATTTGAAGACCATTTATACTGTTAAATTACTTCTAAAATAGTACATTGGAAACTGGCTATTAGTTTATGATTAATATTCTTCAAATATTAGTTTAAAAAAATACAGGGAGGAGATGACGACAGCAGCTGAAACCCTAGGATTCCAAATGCTAATAAGTGCTAATAAGAGTGCTAATAAGATAGTTTTTTAGAGGGCCAAAAATAAATATTTATATTAGATCCACATTAACCAATATGTGTAGTCTGTACCCACATGTGATTATTTAAATTTATTAAAATCAAGTTTAAAATTCAGTTACTTAATGGCATTAACTAGATTTCAAATGTTCAATAACCATGTGCGGCTAATAGCAACCACACTGAATAATGCAATATTTAACATTTCTATCATAACAGTAAGTTCTATTGAACACAAATGCATTTATTAAACAGGTGGAAAATAATGCATTATACAGTAGCTTGATACTATACATCTACTATGCATCAGACAGTATATTAAATAAACACTTCACATATACAATTGCATTCAGTCACCCCAATGATATTTTGAGATAGGTTCTACTGTATTTCCATTTTACAGATGACAATAACAGATTAAGAGAGACAATCTGTTTTAGATCAAATTGTAGCAGAGACAAGATTGAACCCCAGGACTTTCTGACTCCAAGGACGAGGAGTGAGGAAAAAGAATAATCTTTTGAAAGTGATAATATTCCAGTAGCTTAAAAATAAATTCTCTTTACCTTGGATAATCAGAATACTATGAAATACACTAGTAACTAGAGTGGAGAAAGCTATGAGAATAAATATAATTTATATTCAATGAAAATAAAATATCTATGCAGTATTAAAGTACCAACTTGAAACATTTTAAATTAAAAAGTGTAAAAGGTTATCATAGCAATTTTAACTCACCCACCTTACTTTGCAAGTTCCCATCAGGTGGGAAAGTTATTGTTGCCATGGAAACCACCACAATACTACTACTTTACAATTATATAACACCTTTCATCCGATGAGCTCAAAGAGACTCATAAACATTAATTCATTAACAGTGCTTTTATTGAAAGTGCATGAAAATTTACCTAATAGCATACAACAACAATTGCAGATCAAACAAAAGGAAACTTCCTTGCTCTCAAACCAATTCACATGGATTACACACCATCTCCTACTATTTAAAAAGAAAGACAGAGAGATAGTAATCTTACACAGACATTCACCTTCTTGTTTCTTCTACCAAACTGAAAACCATCTCCTATTGTTCTATTGTCAAAAATATGCAGCTCTTCTTCCACCCACTCCTTAATTTCTTTCTTCATGTGTTCAGCTAATTACCTAGGAATATCTTTTAAAATGCCATCACACAAACTCACCTGTGCAGCTCTAACCACTAAGATATTCACCAGCACAAATCTTTTTTCTTTAAAGGATGCATGACCTCATTTTAAATTATGAGAAATAAAACTAAAAATCTGAAGGCTTTTGGGTGTTGAATTAAAAGTTAGAAAACTGAAAAGTACAAAATCCTTAGCTGTTCAGAGTGATCTTTGCTCTTAAGCTATTAAAAATAAAGTGAATATTTGTTTCAACATTCTAAAAATATAATACTAAGCTAGAAAAATTAGGTCAGTGAAATAGTCCATTTAGCATAGCATTATGTTTTTAATGTGAATGTGTGCTTAGTCACTCAGTCATGGCTGACTCTTTGAGACCCCATGGACTGTAGCCCTCCAGGCTCCCCTGTCCATGGAATTCTCAAGGCAAGAATACTGGAGTGGGTTGCCATGCTCTCCTCCAGGGGATCTTCTCAACCCAGTGATCGAACCCAGGTCTCCCGCATTGCGGATGGATTCTTTACTATCTGAATATCATTCTTTACTATCTTTACTACCATGGAAGCCCCTTGTTTTTAACAGAGCCATCAAAAGATATTTATATGACTACAACTTCTTAGATGATTTTATGAAGTTGATTTCAAAAGTATAGGTAACTTGCCTCTAATAACATACTAGGATCTATTACTCAACAAATGTAGGCCGACAGTTTTAGAACCTGTTTACATCCCACAAGATCATCCCTGATTCAAGAGCGAAGAACTAGGCTTTCCATGGGAGAAGATGCCAGGTCACATGGTAAAAAGACATACATTCAAGGGTGGGAGGAATTTGTGGCCATTTTTTGTAACCTACTTTAAATGGAACACTTCCTAAGATGTATTATGTTCAGACATCTTATAAATGATGATTTAGCATTTGCTGACTCAAGATTATTAATATTAGGGAAACCCATCATTAAGAAGGTCATCATTTTAGCATTCAGTATTTTGAGCTTTGTCCTTTTTCTCAATATCAGGTTTCCAGCTATCATCAAAGTAATCCTGCCATAATGATACTATTCTTTTCTTACTTATTAATCATTTTATCCCCAAACCCTGTGGCTCAGCTGGTAAAGAATCCGCCTGCAATGTGGGAGACTGGGGTTCAATCCCTTGGTTGGGAAGAGCCCCTGGAGAAGGGAAAGACTACCCACTCCAATATTCTGGCCTAGAGAATTCCATGGACTGTGTAGTCCATGGGATCACAAAGAGTTGGACACGACTGAGCGACTTTCACTTATTTATATAAGTTTAACTTGGTTTTCCTTGTGAAAACTTGTTTTATGACTGGGAAATCATATTGCACAGAGGCTGTTCATCATACAACCTCTAAATGAAGGCTGAATTAAGAATTTTGTAGGTACCTCTGAGACTCAAACATCCTTCTCTAGTTACTATTATTTTCTGGCTATATCTTTCATTTCTAGTAAAAAAAAAAAAATCTCTTTATATGAAGGTGATATTATCAAGAATTTCTCCAGAGATTTCTTTAACCTCAGAAATCAAATTTGTTTTAAAATATTAGGTCATTGGATATAACTGACCTAAAACAGAATTTTTCATGTGTCCCATTTTGGTGTAAATAGCTTTAATATATCTTGGAATTATTATTCTTTTTGTAAACTGGTTTGCCTAAAATACTTGTGAAACAACTGCTGAGTTTTGAACTCTGTTGCTGTTCATCAATAACTTTTCACCCTCATTTGTATTCTTCCAGTTATTCTACTTCTACTGTTCATTGGGTGAAATGGTCATCAAAATGTAATAAGTTGATCGAAGACTCTCAGATATTACTTTAGAATAAGTTTATTCCTTTTTATGAAAGATGCATCTGTATTTGACTTTGTAAAACAATAAGTTCAGGAAAAACCCAACTGGGACCTCTAACATATTCCTCTACAATATATGAATTTTATACTAAGTAAGACTATAATATTCTCCCCTTCAAGTAGAAGCCACATTCTCATAGGAAATGAGGTACTAAACTATTAATAGCTTACCCAGGCTTTCTCTGCCTACTATGGAACCTTAGATTTAGTGTAAGAACTTTAAAACAGTACAGTTTATGTTCATGTAAATGAAACTCTCTGGATGTTTTCTCAGCGAGTCTATAACTCAATGTTTCTGATGTTTTTAAGACAAAAAACTTCTTCACATTCAACCTGAGAGAAAGACAATGTCAAACTCAACTTAAAAGTCAAAAATATTGTCATAAGCACTGCCATAAGGTTTGCAATGTTTTAAATGTTATGGCAGCAAACTGAATTGTTATGACAAGTAAAACTACAGACAGTTTCTTATTTTAATTTCAGAATGTGCACATTGATACTGTTTGTATTGCTATCTTTGACACTGTCTATACTGCTATCTTGAGATCTTTTCTTTCATTGTCTCATACAGTTCTGGTATACCTAGGCCATTCTATAACTTGAATACCAGCCTCTGCAACTGCTGTTTCTCTATGCTCACTCTCAAAGAAATGGTTCTATAATATTGTATTTCTTTGTCAATAGATGACTGGCTTAATTGTCAACACCTAGTCTTCTGTCCCTGCTTTGTATAAGGACATTAATCAATCCTAAAACATCCACAGAATACATTATAATAAAATTACTAAGACACATAAGAGTGCAGCAAATTCTATTGTTTCTAACTTGAAAATTCAAGCTCTTAAATTGCCATCCACCATAACCTCAACATCTATCCTCTAGGTTCAAGCCACCATTATCTCTAACCTGGATTACTGTATTTACTTCCCAATAGTCTTTTTTCCCCCCTCTTGCCCCTATTGGCTAGTCTCAACACAGCAGTTGATGTGACTGTGTTAATGCAAAGCTAGATCCTATTTCAAAACTCGTTTTCTCCAATTCCAACAATAGTTTTCACTTTGAGGGGTTAAAATTCTAAGTACTTGCAACAGTCTAGAAACTTTCATAGGGTTTGGCTCCTTACCCTCTGCCTTCATTTCCTACCACTCATTTCTCTTACTCACTGAGCTCTAGCCATGCAGGACTCCTAGTTGTTCTTTAAGCATAAAAAGCATGCTCCTACCTAAGGGAACAGTATGAAAAGACAAAAAGATATGACGCTTAAAGATGAACTACCCAGGTCGGTAGGTGGCCAATATGCTACTGGAGAAGAGTGGAGAAATATATCCAGAAAGAATGAAGAGACACAGCCAAAGAGAAAACAATGCCCAGTTTTTGATGTGACTGGTGATGGAAGTAAAGTCCAATGCTTTAAAGAGCAATATTGCATAGTAACCTGGAATGTTAGCTTCATGAATCAAGGTAATTGCAAGTGGTTAAACGGGATGGCCGGAGAAGGCAGTGGCACCCCACTCCAGTACTCTTGCCTGGAAAATCCCGTGGATGGAGGAGCCTGGTGGGCTGCAGTCCACGGGGTCGCTAAGAGTCGGACACGACTGAGTGACTTCACTTTCACTTTTCACTTTCACTCATTGGAGAAGGAAATGGCAACCCACTCCAGTGTTCTTGCCTGGAGAATCCCAGGGACGGGGGAGCCTGGTGGGCTGCTGTCTATGGGGTTGTACAGAGTCGGACACGACTGAAGCGACTTAGCAGCAGCAGCAAACAGGGGATGGCAAGAGTGAATATCGACATTTTAGGAATCAGTGAACTAAAATGGACTGAAATGGGTGAATTTAACTCAGAAGATCATTATATCTACTACTGTGGGCAGAAATCCCTTAGAAGAAATGGAGTAACCCTCATAGTCAACAAGAGAGTCTAAAATGCAGTATTTGGATGTAATCTCAAAAACGACAGAATGATATCTGTTCTTTTCAAAGCAAAGCCTTCAATATCACAGTAATCCAAGTCTATGCCCTGACCAGTAATGCTAAAGAAGCTGAAGTTGAACAGTTCTGTGAAGACCTAACAAGACCTGCTAGAACTAACACCAAACAAAAGATGTCTTCTTCATTACAGGGAACCGGAATGCAAAAGTAGAAAGTCAAGAGATACCTGGAGTAACAGGAAAATTTGGCCTTGGAGTACAAAATGAAGCAGGGCGAAACCTAATAGAGTTTTGCCAAGAGAACACACTGGACATAGCAAACACCCTCTTCCAACAACACAAGAGAAGACTGTACACATGGACATCACCAGATGGTCAATACTGAAATCAGACTGATAATATTCTTTGTAGCCAAAGATGAAAAAGCTCTATACAATCAGCGAAAACAAGACCAGGAGCTGACTGTGGCTCTGATCATGCACTCCTTATTGCCAAATTCAGATGTAAATTGAAGAAAGTAGGAAAAACCACTAGACCATTCAGGTATGACCTAAATCAAATCCCTTATGATTATACAGTGGAAGTCAGAAATAGATTCAAGGGATTAGATCTGATAGGCACAGTGCATGAAGAATGATGAACAGAGGTTCACGACACTGTACAGGAGGCAGTAATCAAGAACATCCCCAAGAAAAAGAAATGCAAACATGCAAAATGGCTGTCTGAGGAGGCCTTACAAATAGCTGAAAAAAGAAGAGAAGCTAAAGGCAAAGGGGAAAAGGAAAGATATACTCATCTGAATGCAGAGTTCCAAAGAGTGGGAAGGAAACAAGAAAGCCTTCCTCAGTGATCAGTGCAAAGAAATAGAGGAAAATAATAGAATGGGAAAGACTAGAGATCTCTTCAAGAAAATGAGAGATAAAACAAGGGAACATTTCATGCAGACAGGCACAATAAAGGACAGAAATGGTAACAACTTAACAGAAGCAGAAGATATTAAGAGGTGGCAAGAATACACAGAAGAACTATACAAAAAAAGATCTTCATGACCCAGATAATCATGATGGTGTGGTCACCCACCTAGAACCAGAATACCTGGAATGCAAAGTCAAGTGGCCTTGGGAAGCAGTACTACAAACAAAGCTAGTGGAAGTGAAGGAATTCCAGTTGAGCTATTTCAAATCCTAAAAGATGATGTTGTGAAAGTGCTGAACTCAATATGCCAGCAAATTTAGAAAACTCAGTCATGGCCACAGGACTGACAAAGGTCACTTTTCAATCCAATCCCAAAGAAAGACAATGCCAAAGAATGTTCAAACTACTGCACAATTGCACTTATCTCACATTCTAGCAAAGTAATGCTCAAAATTCTCCAAGCCAGGCTTCAACAGTATGTGAACCATGAACTTCCAGATGTTCAAGCTGGATTTAGAAAAGGCAGAGGAACCAGAGATGAAACTTCCAACATCCGTTGGATCACTACAAACTGTGGTAAATTCTTCAAGGGATGGGAATACCAGACCACCTGACCTGCCTCCTGAGAAATTTGCATGCATGTCAAGAAGCAACAGTTATAACTGGACATGGAACAACAGAATGGTTCCAAATTGGGAAAGGAGTACATCAAGGCTGTATATTGTCACCCTGTTTATTTAAATTATATGCTTAGTACATCATGCAAAATGCCGTACTGGATGAAGCACAAACTGGAATCAAGATTGCTGGAAGAAATATCAATAACCTCAGATATGCAGATGGCACCACCCTTGTGGCAGAAAGTGAAGAAGAACTAAACAGTCTCTTAATGAAAGTGAAAGAGGAGAGGGAAAATGTTGGTTTAAAACTCAACATTTAGAAAACTAAGATCATGGCATCTGGTCCCATCACTCCATGGCAAATAGATGAAGAAACACAATGGACACAGTGAGAGACTTTATATTTTTGTACTCCAAAATCACTGCAGATGGTGACTGCAGCCATGAAATTAATAGATGTTTGCTCCTTGGAAGAAAAGTTATGACCAACCTAGACGGCATAGACATTACTTTGCCAACAAAGGTCAGTCAGGTCAAAGCTATGGTTTTTCTAGTAGACATGTATGGATGTGAGAATTGGACTATAAAGAAAGATGAGCACTGAAGAATTGATGCTTTTGACTGTGGTGTTGGAGAAGACTCTTGAGAGTCCCTTGGACTGCAAGGAGATCCAATCAGTCCATCCTAAAAGGAAGCAGTCCTGAATATTCACTGGAAGGAATGATGCTAAAGCTGAAATTCCAATACTTTGGCCACTTGATGTGAAGAAGTGACTCATTGGAAAAGATCCTGATGCTGGGAAAGTTTGAAGGCAGAAGGAGAAGGGGAAAACAGAGGATTACATGGCTGGATGGCATCATCAACACAATGGACATGAGTTTGAGCAAGCTCTGCGAGTTGGTGATGGACAGGGAAGCCTGGCATGCTGTAGTCCATGGGGTCGCAGGATTCAGACATGACTGAGAGAGTGAACTGAACTGAACCTAAGCAAATCTGTTTGTGCTACGTAACCTTCCTGGAGTATTTTCCCCCAAGGTATCTTGTATCTGAATGGCGCATTTCCTTCATGACTCTGCTCAAATGTGACTCTATTGAAAGATGTACTGTGGTTACTCTACATATAATCGTAAACATCACTCTTTCCCAACCCAAGCACTCCTTTCCCCTCAACTCCATATTACTATCTGACATTCTATAAATACACACAAGTCACATATTTAGCAGGGACTTTGTTTTGTTCACTGCTGTATCCCCAGTGACAAGAAGAGTGCTTGGAACACTAAATATTTTTGAATGATAATCTGGATAAAGTTTAAATCCATTCTGTTTCAGTTGTTTGACTTGAGAAAAAACTTTTAGCCCCTCTGTGGCTCAGTTTACTTACTGTAAATTGGAACTGTTAATAATAATAATGTCAGCCTCATTTAGCTGTTGTGAGGATAAAAACAGGTAGTACACATAGCATGCTTAGAACACTGCCTGCCACAAAGTAAGTGTTACATTGCAACGTTGTTTTTCACTTGCTCAGTTGTGCCGATTCTGCAACCTCATGGACTGCAGCACTTCAGGTTTCCCTGTTCTTCACTGTCTCCCAGTTTGCTCAAACTCATATCCATTGAGTCAGTGATGCCATCCAACTACCTCATCATTTGCCGCCCCCTTTTCCTCATGCCCTCAACATCCCCAGCATCAGGTTCCTTTCCAATTATTCAGCTCTTCGTATTGGAAAAACCAAAGCTTTGATTATATGGACCTTAGTTGGCAAAGTGAGGTCTCTGCTTTTTAACACATTGTCCAGGTTTGTCATAGCTTTTCTTCCAAGGAGCAAGCATGGTTTAAATTCATGGCTGCACTGCACTGATTCTGGAGCCCAAGAAAATAAAGTCTGTCACTCTTTCCATTTTTCCCCATTTATTTTCCATGAAGTGATGGGACCGGAGGCCAGTTTTTGAATGTTGAATTTTAAGCCAGCTTTTTCACTCTCCTTTATTCACCTTTATCAAGGGCTCTTTAGTTCCTCTTTGCTTTCAGCACAAGTAAGCATTAATCCTGTGTGTGTGCGTACTAAGTCGCTTCATTCGTGTTCGGCTCTTTGCGACCCTGTGGACTTTATAAAGCCCATGAGGCTCTCTGTCCATGGGATTCTCAAGGCAAGAATACGGGAGTGGGTTGCTACGCCCTCCTTCAGGGATCTTCCTGACCCCGGGATCAAACCCACGTCTCTTATTTCTCCTTCATTGGCAGGCGGGTTCTTTACCATTAGCACCACTTGGGAAGAGTGTTACATTAAATTTGAGCTATTGTTAATTTTCATAAGCCTATAAAGTCAAATTCACATACCCATAGTCTTTACTAGGGACAAGGACAGGCTTGAACATAAGCTGATTCAATATTTTCCTTGCCCTTCCTTCTTTCAGCCTTATATTTTTGTTGATATTTATTTTTAAAATTCAGTTGTAACTAATAATAAGAAAAACAAGTTCTGAATTAATTGGCAATACAAAATTTTCCAGGCACAAAAAAAAAAACTATAATCTGAATGACCACACATTGATTTTTTTCTGTTTTAATTTATTTTTATCCCAGGTACTTACAAAAGTTTTAAGTTAGACTCTTCACTCTTTCACTCCTTCCAACTATTACTGTATCTCCTACATGCCAAGCACTGTACAATTGAAAAGCCAAGATACCCTTCTATTCTCAAAGAGCTTCAAGCCTAGGAGTGAACTGAAAACAAGTAATATATCAATTGTAATTGGTATCATCTTAGAATCATGTTCAGTGGACATAAGACCACCAGTCATTCTGGGACTCAGGAAAAGTTAATCAAGAAGGAGGGAGAGTGCCAGTAAGAAAATAACTGTTAAATAGAAGTGTGATTCATTAAGGCAGTAATAAAAAGAATGGAGTGACTTTGTCACTAACTGTGTGTGTGGAAAGAAAAACAAAAAAGGAAGACAGCTTAGCATCCATATGTCTGACTTGGGCAGATGACACTGCCTGAGCCAGGACAGGTATCAGAAGGGAAGAAGATCTGGGGTAAAAGATAATGGATTATCACTTTTGCCAGGTAGAATTCCACATGTCTGTGAGATATTAATGTGTGAAACATATGTAGGTAAATAATGACATACTCTACTGGAGAGCTTTTTAAAATGTTCTGGATTATAAATACAGATTTGCAAATCTCTGGAATATTATCAGAGATAAAATAAGTATACTAAGAACAAAACCATATTACATAAAAATATATGGAAGAAATGGAAGAAAATAATATCTCAAATTCTGTTTGAGCAAAGCTGTGCTTTTAGAATTCTGCAAGCATTTCATTTATCATGAGATTATTATATAAAACACAGTGATCAAGAATAAAGAATAATATCTAGAAGACAACTTCACAGAAAAATTACACAAAATTCCCAACATGTCTTCAACAACACAAGGAAAAAGTCATGTGTGAAATACTACAGTTCTAAAAAGACAATTCCACATGTTATAATATGGCACAACATAACTTAAAAAATTATGTGTGGATAATTTACCGAAAGTGTAGTAAACATATCCCCTGCATTTTATCTCTCAAGTATATGGTCCCTCTGACAGACTTTTCAAAGTTAGCTAACAATGAAGACGATTCATTAATCAACAAGGGTTCTAAAAGGATTCTTGCAAAAGCAGAAGCTTTAGGAATAAAATAAGAATCTGATTCCCGACGTTGAATCTTATTAGCTGTGTTATCTGAATCTATTGTACTTACAATTATGTCTAGTTATAAGAGTTCGATAAATACTTCTTTACTAAATTAAATGAATGAGTTCAGGACTTCTTTAAACATAAAACAGACCCACTAACTAATAAGCCCCCAAATTCCTTAAGTTTGTAGTAAGGTATAAACGCATATATAAAGTCCTGTAAAGTATCTGGCCAATAAATTAATAAGCTGCACTTCTCTTACTTTATGTTTCCTTGATTTTTCTTAATGGTTTAAAGAATACACCTTAAGAAGAATCTAGGTTTGCTTTTAAAAATGGAGAAGTACATTACTAAATGGAATAAGCCCACAATTTTAAGGTTGCTAAGGATATAGTCTTTTTTTGTTCACTACTTTTATCTGTAGTAGAAAGAGTCAATAAGTATTTGCTAAATAAGTTGATTAAAGATGCTCTGAATACAACTCTCATTTAAAGTGGTAATTTAGCTTGATTGGAAAAAAAAAAGAAAAACTTGTTTAAGGATATACTTAAACAAGTGGATGCAACTTTGTCTTCCACTATCTACTATTTCAAATCCATCATGTCACTGTACCTCTGTAGATATGTTCAATGAATTTTCAAACCATCTTTATACCTTTTTTTTTAATGCTAGAGGGCAATCACTTTTATATTCTGTCTGTGAATAGTTCATATTTGTGTTCTTGAGTCATTCTTACAGTTTCTCCTACAATACCCCTTAGCACAGTTTTGTCCCAACGTATTTCTGAAAATGAAAATGAGATACTTCTAAGTGAGAAAAAAAAATGTTTAGAATGCCAAACCCCTTTTTCCTCTATCCTTTTTACAGAATAAATTTTATACACTAACAAAACTTGTATAAATACTATGCACCTATGTATGTGTAGGTCTTTTTATAAACATGAAAACAGGAAAATCTTCCAGTTACAAAATGGCTTCCCTGGTAGCTCAGATGGTAAAGAACCCACCTGCAATGCAGGAGACCCCAGTTCAATTCCTGGGTCAGGAAGATATGCTGGAGAAGGGGACAGCTACCCACTCCAGAATTCTGGCCTGGAGAATTACATGAACTGCATAGTCCATGGGGTCGCAAAGAGTTGGACATGACTGAGTGAGCTTCACTTTCATATATATAAACATATACACACACACACACATGTGCATTTATTAGGAAGTTGAATTATTTTGAAAAAGCAGTGAGGAAACTAAAATGCCAAGTAAATGAATCACCAGGAGACAACAATCATATTGTAAGTCTCAAAAAAAGATCTATGATTAAACATTATTGTTCCTCTTTTTATTTTACATACGTTGGCTATTGGATATGTTTGGCTGGATGTACAGATACTCACAAATTCTTCAACTCTAAAAGTTTTAGAGGATAGGAAGAAAACAACAAAGTTCATATAAGCTGAAATAGCTGGCTCTTCGATGGAAAATTGCCTATGTACTTTCTGCATTCACCTTCTGTTTTCCTCATTCTTTTTATAAATAGGTATGAATACAGTATGCACATATTCATTCATCACTCTCCAAATATTTGAGCATAAATTATGTTCAAGGCACTGTGGAATTCACTTTGCAGAGAAAAAGAAAACAGGATGGCATGTTAATGTCAGAGAAGAAATAAAGGCAAGGGAAAAAACGGGACCAAGAGGGTAAATAAAAGGTGCACTCCATAATGAAAAAATAATGATCATGTACCTTTATAAAAGGAATAAAATAGAATGTATGTATAAGGAAAACACTGTCAGAGATGCAAAGAAAAATGGACAGAAACACAAAATTTAGGAAGATTTTAGCATGCCTATTTATCAGCTATATCAGCATGAATAAAATCAACTGTATTAGCATGAATAAAAATATTTAATAGATAAAAATAAGATAAAAAGGTATAGCAAAGTTGACTTTTTGTATGTATATGTACATGTGTGTATGTATGTGTATATATATATATTTATGCATATGCATGCATGCATGATAACTCGCTTCAGTCGCATCTGACACTGCGACCCTATGGACTGTAGCCTGTCAGGCTCCTCTGTCCATGGCATTCTCTAGGCAAGAACACTGGAGTGGGTTGCCATGCCCTCCTCCAGAGGATCTTCCCAACGCAGGGATCGAACCCACATCTCTTATGTCTCCTGCATTGCCAGGCAGGTCCTTTACCACTAGTACCACCTGGGAAGCTTCTCTCTCACCCTCTCTCTATATATAGACACGTATATATATGTGTGTGTGTATATATATAATCTGTATCTATTTGTTATACATATATTTAAAATCTGTATCAAAAGTTTTGTCCTTTATACAATAAACTATACTGACTAGCATTCATACTTTTACAATATTGGCCATAAGATAGGGCACTAAGAAATTTTCACTGAATTTCAAAAACTAGATTTTGTGCGCCAAATATATAACTATACCATGGCGGGGGAGTGGGGGGAAGAACAATGCTCCACCAGTTGAAATTACATTTTTCCTAAATAACTTTGGGAGTAAAAAGAAATCAGAACTATCCAGCCATGATGTTCCTAAGGAGAAATAATTACTTATGTTTTAATAATGTAATGTTACTCTACATGTGGTATCCAGAAAAAACGACATCAGGCAAAAACTAAGGAGATATGCATACAACATAGACTTTGGCTAATAATTACATATCGATATTAGTTCATTAATTATGAGAAATATACCTACTAGTGTCATACAATAATAATAGGAGAAATTGAGTGTGTTGGGGATTGAGAGATATATAGAAACTATCTATACAATGTCCCTATTTTTCTTGCAACTGAAAATGCTTATTTCAAAAAAGAAATCAAGTCAGTTAGAACATAATGTAAAAAAAATAATAATATCATGCATGAAACTTCCTAGAAATACTTCCTAGGTATTTCCCAGAAAATACCATTGCTATATTGAAAATATTCTAGAGACTAAGAAAGGATGGCATATGTCCTAATCTATTACATGAAAAACTGAGTAGGCAATGACAACCCACTCCAGTACTCTTGCCTGGAAAATCCCCTGGACGGAGGAGCCTGGTAGGTTGCAGTCCATGGGGTCACGAAGAGTCAGACATGACTGAGCGACTTCACTTTCACTTTTCACGTTCATGCATTGGAGAAGGAAATGGCAACCCACTCCAGTGTTCTTGCCTGGAGAATCCCAGGGAAGGGGGAGCCTGGTGGGCTGCCGTCTATGGGGTTGCACAGAGTCAGACACGACTGAAGCGACTTAGCAGCAGCAACATTACATGAAAAAGACCCTAAATACTGAAATTTGTTAATTACTCTTCTCACCTCCTGCAAAACAAACACTAAAGGCTTTTCATTCTGGTTCAAATGACCATATTTCATCTGGTCCATAGTCTTCTCCTGGTTCACTAAACAGTTACCTTTTCCTTCTTATGGTTGTCCAAAGATACCTAAAAAGCCTAATCTCTCCTCAGAATTTCTCTATCACACACACAAATAAATTTCTAAGAAAAAAAGGAATAAATAATGAAACAGAACATTATTTTTTGTATGTCCTTAGCAATACAACCTGAAAAGGGACAGGAATACTATTACTTTCATACAGTATAATTTTTACTTATAAATCTGAAGAGAATACACTGACAAAAACTTAGAACAAATGAAAGATCAGTAAGTAATGAGATAAACATACAAAGTCCTATAGCTTTTCTGAAAGACAACAACTGGTTCAAAAACATAATTCAAAAAGATGTCCCATTCTCAGTAACAACCTCTTTCTTACATTAAAAAAGAAAAAAAAATTACTCCCACTGCAGGAACTAGCCTGAGCATGAAGTGAACTACTGGACACACAAAGATATTTAGGGTAATCATCCCAGTCTTTCATTTCAAACCTACACTGTCTTTGATCTGGTTTCTGACCTCTCCGTGATTTAAAGCTCTGTCCCACTTTATCACCCCTTCTCCTTTCCCTTTAATCTCACCTTTGTTTTTGTCTTCTCAGGCTCGTAGATCAATGCATTTTATCATCAGTGTGTTGGGTTATTTCTAGTTTTGAATGTTTCAATTGGTCATGATGAACACCTTGAGACCAGACCCCTAGTTCTAGCCCCAGCCAGTACATACCTGGCCCACCTCATTTCCCTAAGGGAACCTGAGAGTCATTATAGTGTGTTATGAATAAATATAAAAAGGACTGGCACCATGTCCAGCCAATAATAGAAAGTGCCTGACAAAAGTTAATAGCATCTGAATCTGAATGATTTTCAAATTTCTATACCCAGAACAGGATTCTCTTCTGAGTTTTAGGCCTGCAATTTTCTGTAGGTGCTGGAGATTCCCATCTAGGAGTCTTACCAGAACTGCAAAATTAACTCCAAGGTCAACTGTGTGAGGCAGTACATTTCTACTTAAAAGCAGAAGAAACCAGCTTGAGCTAGTTGAAGCAAAAAGAGGACTTAATAATTACAGGAATTCGAGATAGGAATGTAGACACCACACAAATATGAGAGCAAACAGTATGTTCCCTCTCTTTTCCTATTTGTTTCTCTCTGCATATCTGCTTCGATCTTCTTTCTAACAAATAACTTTCTAGCAAGGCTGTAAGTCCCCTAAAGTAAGTGGATTAAAGGAAACTGTCAGCTCTCAAATTCGTATTATAAAGGCCCCAGCTACAAATATATTGAGCCTGGTTGTCTCAATCTTAAATTCTGGAAGACAACCTCTAGTCAAATAAAAAATGGCCATGGGTATAGGGTCAAATTTTAAATTTGACTTAGGATTCCACCTCTGTATAAGTGAGGGTATGGGGGTGGCAGGGACTAATTATAGAAGGGATTGTGACCTGAGCAGACATCCTAATTGGTATATTGTATATAATCCCAAACTAAATCCCCAACTAGAGTGGTGTATCCTAAACTACCCATCCCAAATTATTTCCCCAATTTTATTAGTAAAACGTTTTCTTCTTATAACAGGTTTAAATATTTTTCTTTCATGGAAGTCATTTTCATATCTTTCATTGTTTCTCCCAACCAATGACTGTAGAGGCTATATTTTCAAATTATCTCCTTTTACCCCCATGCCCACTACCTTGATTCCAGTAAAGCCCCACTGTTCATTCATCTACATTTCTCCAATAGTCTTACAACAGGTTTTTCTGCCTCCAGACTTTTTCTGCTCTAAGACTAAAGCTTTGTGGTTTAAGAAGAAGCTAAAAGATAATACTGGAGAGGCAGATGGGAGCCAAATCATCTATGAAGCTGGGTAAATTGGAATAAAGACACTGTGTGTTGTATTAAACACACTGGGAGGCCACTGGAAAAATTCAGGCATGGAAGTGATTTTAGTTGTGGGGAAAAATGGAAGCAGGGAGAGCAGTACTGAGAAAAACATCAGTAGTTTGAATTGGGCAGATAGTCATCTATCTGTCTAATGAAGTGAAATGAAATGAAGTCGCTCAGTCTGTCTGACTCTTTGCAACCCCATGGACTGTAGCCTATCAGGGTTCTCCATTCATGGGATTTTCCAGGCAAGAATACTGGAGTAGGTTGCCATTTCCTTCAGGAGATCTTCCAGACCCAGGGATTGAACCCGGGTCTCTGGCATTGTAGGCAGACACTTTACCGTCTGAGTCACCTTTATCTGCCTAATGGAGGTCATCTAATTATGCCATTCCCTACTTGAAGTCCTGCAATGGGTTCCCATTACCTATGTGTTTCTGTTAGTTGCTCAGTCTTGCCTGACTCTTAGCAACCCCATGGATGACAGCCTGCCAGGCTCCTCTGTCCATGGAATTCTCCAGGTGAGAAATCTGGAGTGGGTTGCCATTCCCTTCTCTAAGGGATCTTTCCAACCCAGGGATAGAACCTGGGTCTCCTGTATTGCAGGCAGTTTCTTTATCATCTGAGCCACCAGGGAAACCCCCATTACCTATAGAATAAAATTAAAATTTTAACAAGTCTCCAAATCTCCTTTTTCAATTCTATTTCCTATCATACCACTCTGTATCATGCCCAACATTATAACTACACCAGATTTCTCATAATCCTTGAGCGCACCATGTATTCTAACACATTTTTTTGATGTGTGTTCACAACGTCAACATAGCCTACAATGCCTTTCTCACCATTCTACGGTATTAAAAATCCCACTCATATCAAGGCCAATACCTCTGTCACACCATCTGTGGAGCTTTCCACTACTCTGCCCAATAGAATTAATTCTTTAACCTTCTGCAATCCCATAGGTTTTGTACATCCTAAGTTCAGTATTTTAACACAGTAATGATTTGCATAGATAATCCTTTACCTTATTTGATTTTGGCTCCTTGAGGGGGGAAATTAAGTATTATTTATCATTTGTAACCTCAGCTCTGTCTGGCATAATTACAGTAGATATCAAAAAAAAAAAAAAAAGAAGAAGAAAAAAAACCCTCTTATTCTATGAACACATGGAACAAAACTATGGGAATATAAAACTCTCATTCTACCTAAACTAGAATGTAAACTCTTAGAAGGTAGACAATATCTTATATGTATATTAATTTTGCACTTAAGTTAGTAAAACTGGACTTAAGAAATACTTGGCTGGGGTGTGGGTGTGTGCTAAGTCGCTTCAGTCTCATCTGACTCTTTGCTACCCTATGGACTGTAGCCCTTCAGTCCATGGGATTCTCCAGGCAACAATAAAGGAATAGGTTGCCAAGCCCTCCTTCAGGGGATCTTCCTACCCCAGGGATTGAACCCACATCTCTTATGGTTCCTGTGTTAGCAGGCAGTTTCTTTACCCCTGAGCCACCTGAGAAGTCCACTTGGCTGTGGTAATACAACCTAAAATTTGAATTTGTTATCAACTCTATTCTATAATAAAAAAGACAAAAGTGTGTCATTTAAACATCGTAAAAGCATTATCAATTCAAGGAGAATTAATCTTATATTCATGGATCACATCTTACCTAATTTCTATTACTCATTATAATCACGTGGAAGGAGTTATAAAGGTACAACCTAGAAATACCTGAAATCTTTGGATGATTAATAAAAAGAACTTGAGAACTGCCAATAACTTGCAGAAGAAAAATCAATAAGCATCCTAAATATTAAACATAAAAATAAGACAAATATTGAAGTGGCACTAACAGTGATATAAATATCTGTGCAACATATCTAGCTAAAAAGTTCTGAATCATCAGTTACACAAAATTTAAAAAGAATCAACTTTAAAGAAAGTAGAAATGAATATCAGTCTAAAAGTCACTACTGCCTGAGAAGAAAAGGTTAAACTTTGAAAGAAGGTTGTTTTAAAAAAGTATTTTTAGTAATATTTATAGCAAAATTATATATAGTTCATAGAGCTATGTAGCATGTAAACAATTTTCTTCTCTAACTAGAATAATAAATGATTAAATTTATTTTCATTTATTCATGAAATGAATCTCATAGTGTATACAATGTATATGAAATAAAGAATATATTTTGAAAGAAACAAACAAAATATAATGAAACAATGCATGATTTTTATATTTTGAAGAAAATTCTCAAAGAAAAGATATTTCAGAGTGTATATCCACATTTTGTGAATTTATTATTCTATTGATCAAAAGTCTGTACCAACAAACTACAAATATTTCAGAGTATGATATGAAGCAAATATAGCAAAATATGAATAATATAAAGAAATGTATGCACTTTAGAAGTTGAAGCTATTTCTAATCACAGGTCATAAAGAAATGAAGTAGAGGTTTCTTACCAAAAAAAAAAAAAAAGTGAAACATAATTCTTCATAGTGCTATTGCTTCCTTTTCTTTGCTTCTCTGTAGAAGCAAGGAAGACAATACTTCTTTTAGCATTTATTAAGGTAATGAATAGCACAATTCCAACCCTGATCATGTGAATATTTCATGAAGGAGACTTGAGTATGGAGAAAGATAAATGCTGCATCTGTCCTCATACTAGATATTTTTTTGAAGGTGAACAGTTGCTCTAAACTGCTGCCTATATTTGGCAAAACACACTTCAAGTCTATGCTGTTTTTCAAATCAATCATGCCATAAAAAAGTTCCACATGAATGTCACAGAATATAGAATATGTTTTAAATAAAACTTTAACTTAGTCCAGACCTTAGAAACCCATGCAGAAGAGTGGTTCTTAGTAGAAGCGTCTTATAGAGATCTTTTCCTTTTTTCTTCTGAAACCAAAATGTTCATTAACTATGGTAATTAATTATTTTATTTTATTTAAGCTTTATTTAAGCTTTTCTTTCTTTTTTCTTTTTTTTTTTAGCTGAGTAGGCAATCCCAGTTCCTGAAATTGTTGCTAGCATTTTACATTCACTGGTGTGGCACTGGTTGATGGGCTGATGAAGACAGGGTCTAAAAGCAGCTGTCTTCCACCCACATTTCAACCAAATCAAATATTCAATTTACTCTCCAGATGCTTTTTCCTAAACAAGTATATATAAAAACCAATTGCCACTAAATTTAATACATGAACATTTCCTACCAAAACACATAAAAATAACTATATGTGCATAAGGGGCTTCCCAGGTGGCACAAGTGGTAAAGAACCCGCCTGCCAATGCAGAAGTAAGAGACGTGGGTTTGATCCCTGGGGGGTATGATCCCCTGGAGGAGCAAATGGCAACCCACTCCAGTATTCTTGCCTAGGAAAGCCCATGGATAGAGGAGCTTGGAGGGCTCCAGTCCATGGGGTTGCAAAAGAGTCAGACATGACTTAGTGACTGAGTAACAGTAACACTGAAATAGTGCTCATGTCATAAATCAGCAAAAAAAATCCTCTGTGCTCTGCCTATTCATCCTTCTCCCCACCAACCCCTGGTAATCACTGATCATTTTTATCATCTTCATAGTTATAGCTTTCCAAATTGTCATATCATTGGAATCATACAGTTTACAGCCTTTTCAGATTGATTTCTTTTACTTAGTATTACATATTTCAGTTTCTTCCATGTCTTGTCCTGGCTTGAGAGCTCATTTATTTTTAACATTAATATTCCATTGATTGAATATACCATGGTTTATCCACTCATCCAATAAAAGACATCTGGATAGCTTCCAAGTTTTCGTAATTATGAATGACACTTTCAAAAATATTTGTGTGCAAGGTTTTATGTGCACATGTCTTCAACTTCTTTGGGTAAATACCAAGGAGAGAAATTTTTGGATCAAATGGTAAGTGTTATGTTTAGTATTATGAGAAACTGCCAAACTCTTCCAAAGTGGCTATACTGTTTTTCATTCCCAATAGCAATGAATCAGAGTTCAGCTTCTTCATATCCTCATCTTCAGTAGGTATGACCAATGTTCTGAATCCTGGCTATTCTAATAAGTTTGTAATAAGTATCTCTTTGTTTTAATTTGCATTTCCCTGATGACACTGGTATGGAGTATTTTTTTCATGTGCCTATTTGCCATCTGAATATCTTCATTAGTGAGGTATTTGTTAAGGTCTTTGACCCATTTTTTAATTAGGCTCTTTCTTTTCATATTGTTGAATTTTAAGGGTTCTTTATATATTTTGGACAATAGTCCTTTCATCAGATTTGTATTTTGCAAGTCTGTGGCTTCTCTTTACATTCCCTTGACAGTGTATTCTATACAGGAGAAATTTTTAATTT
Organism: Cervus canadensis; assembly: GCF_019320065.1. Lineage (NCBI taxonomy): Eukaryota > Metazoa > Chordata > Mammalia > Artiodactyla > Cervidae > Cervus > Cervus canadensis. The sequence continues at coordinate 51,196,747 of NC_057388.1, forward strand.
AAATCAATTCCAACTTATCATTTCCTTCACAAATCATGCCTTCATTTTTACATCTAAGATGCTGTCAAACACATGGTCATTTAGATTTTTCTCTGATGTTATTTTCTACTTTTAAAGTGTTGCCTTTTAAATTTAGGCCTGTTATCCATTTTGAGTTAACTCTCGTGACGGATATAAGAACAGGGTCTAGATTCACTTTTTCTGACTGTGGGTGTCCAGTTGTTTCAACACCATTTTTTAAAAGGACTTTTTTTCCCCACTCAATTGCCTTTGCTCCTTTGTCAAAGATCAGTTGACTATATTTATATGGGACAATCTCTGGGCTGTCTTTTCTGTTACATTAATCTACTTCCCTAATACCAAGTTGTCTTCATTACCGCAGTTTTATTGTTGTAAGGCTTCTAGTCAGGTAGTGTCAGCTCTCCAACTTTGTTTCCTTTAATCCTGTGTTGACTATTCTGGATCTTTTGCCTCTCTACATATACTTTAGAATCACTTTGTCAGTATCTATAAAGGACTTGCTTTGATTATACACTGAATCTATAGATACATTTGGGAAGAACTGATATCTGACAGTATTGAATCTTCTTATCCATGAACATGTGACATCTCTCCATTTATTTAGTTCTTTGATTAATTTCATCAAAATTTAGTAATTTCTTTATATACCTATTTTGTTAGAGCTATACCTAAGTATAAATTTATACCTATATCTATTTTGTTAGATTTATAAATATTTCATTTGGGGTTGCTGATACATATGGTATTGCATTTATAATTTCAAATTCTATGCATTCACTGCTTGTGTATAGGAATGCAATGAACATTTGTAGATTAACCATATATTTTGCAACCTTGCTATACCTGTTCATTAGTTCCACAGGTGTATGTGTGTGCATGTATGTGTGAAATTTATTTAGATTTTCTACATAGATGATTATGTTACCTGCAAACAAAAAATAGTTTTAATTCCCCCTTCCCAGTCTATATATCTTTCACTTCCTCTTTCTGTTTTATCTCATGATCTAGGACGTCCAGCACAATGTTGAAAAAAAAAAAAAATGGTGCAAGAAGTGACATCCTTGCTTTGTTTCTGATCTTAGTGGGAAAGTTTTTAGTTTCTCACCATTAAGTATAATGTTATCTCTACATTTTTTTTTATAAATGTTCTTTAGCAAGATGAGGAAGTTCTCTTCTATTCCTAGTTTTTGAGAATTTTTATTATGAATTGATGTGAGATTTTTCATGCTTTCTTTGCATCTATTGATATGATCATGTGATTTTTCTCCTTTACCCTGCTGATATGATGAATTACATGAAATGATTTTCAAATGGTGAAACAGCTTGGTATGACTGGGGTAAATCCCACTTTGACACAGTGACTATAGTTTTTTCATACATTGATGGATACAATTTGTTAATATTTTGTTGAGGATTTTTACATATATGTTCATGAGAAATATTTGTCTGTATTTTTTCTTTCCCTGCAATGTCTTTGTCTGGTTTTCATATTAGGTAGTGGTGGCCTTTTGGGAAGTATTCCTTATGCTCCTATCTTGTGAATAAATTATACAGAATTGGTATAATTTCTTTCTTAAATTTCTGATGGAATTCACTAATAAATCCATCTAGGCCAGGTGTTTTTTTTTTTAGGTTATGAATTATGGATAAAACTTCTTTACCAGATAAAGGCTTATTTAAAAATTCTCATTTTGTTCATGCATTGTTTTTCTGAGCTCATTGTGCATCTTTGTGAAGGTGATTATTTTGAATACTTTGCCAGATCATTCATATACCTCCATTTCTTTAGGTATATGATTTGATTTCTGGAGATTTCTAGAGATTTACTTTGTTCCTTTGATTGGGCCATTTCCCCCTGTTTCATCATGTTCCTTGTAACTTTGTATTGATATCTGTGCATTTGGGGAAATAAAAATCACACAAAAAAACTATATCTCCCAGTATTTAGTGACTGGTTTCATATAGGGAAATCACCCATCAGCCTAGCCCAGGATTCTGGGAAGCTTTCAAACCTTTTCTGTGGAAATACTTCTTTGGACTTGTGCCTAACATTCCCAGAAGGATTTTCGTTTCCCTTTTTTGACCAGCTTGTAATCTCTTGCTCCCTCTGGTGTCTACCTGTTTTATTGCAGGTTCTCAAGCAGCAGCATGCTGCCCATCTTTTTCTCAGCAGCAGCCACAGGCATCAAGAGTACAGCAGGTCCCATCAGGAACCTGAGTTGAGCTAGTCAGAAACTAGTTTCTTGGGCAGTCTGAAAAGTTAGAACATTAGGCATACGCTCCCCTCTTCTTTTTCTCTCCTAAAGGAGAGGCCACTGAGCTGTACGGGCTTCTGTCTGCTGCTCTCTGGAGCAGCAATATGGTGCCCAGTGCTTTTTTGTTCTCAGCTACTCTATGCCTCATCCCATCAGCCCTCTAATGCTCAAGTGAGGCAGAAGCCAGTCCCTCAGGTAGTCAGTCCCTCCACACCTCTGAGAAATCAGAATATTGTATGCATGGTCCAGTCTTTTATTTTCCTCTCCAGGGAAAACTTGAGAGCCGGGTGTTCCCTCCTGATCACTGGGTGCAGTGCCAAGGGCAGCAAATATGATGAGAGGCGCCACAAATTTCCTACCAGCTTCACTGAAGCTGCTTTTGTTCTCACTTGGGATGCAGGAATCTTTCAAGTGCGTTTCTGGATTTCTCAAAAAGGGAGTTAATCCATATATTGTTGTTAAATCTGTGTTTCTGTACAAGGAAGAAGGGTCAGGGTTTTCCTATTCTGCTATCTTGCTAAGTTCATTCAAATCATACTTCTGAATATGTTCACATTAGTGACAAATAGAAGGTGTGGTTCTGTTTTTTTTTTAATTTCATATTTAATTTCACAAGATAACAACTTTATACAGAAAACTCACATGGATCAAAATGGAAGTGTATTTTTTTGTCTGTTTACTGCTTAAGTCATAGTACTATTTTTCAAACTCTTTCATTTACTATAAAAGAGGGAACAATAGATTACAAGCTGCTGAAAAAAAAGGAAAATGGCAAATCCCCCTAATTAGGAAACTTAGTAAGCTGAAAGAAGAGATATACCCATGGAAAAGGTCTGAAAGGCTTCCAGAATCTTGGGCTGGGCTAAGGGGGTGGCTTCCCTGTATGAAATCAATCAGTATATAAACATTTCATCTAGTGCATTTTCGTATTCCGTACAGTTAGTTGTTTTGCTAATTAACTGGAACTTTTATATTTTTGACAAATGGCTTCAAATCCCATGAAAACATTTCATTTGTATGTTTTAAAAATAAATTAAAAAGCTATTTCCAAATGTTTTAAGTGTAAAAATGTGAGCGTTTTTAATAGGTGACACAATATTCTTTTCAGCAAAAAAAGTATTATAAGAAATAATGAAAACATTTCCAAAATTCATTTTCAGAGTCTTCTTGCCATAGAATAAGTTTCTTTTAATAAGTTTTTTTCTCACTCACTAATTCACTCAAAATTTAGAAATAAAGTAAGTGGAGATAAATTAGAGGTATCTATAGTTTCCATCAATTATATGATCAACTTCTTATGACAAGGAGAACATGAAATTTTGCAGAGAATATGTTTTTGTCTCTCACTATTGAGAATCACGAAGGGGACTTTTGAATGCTTAACAAAGTGTTTAGTGAATTTTTTGTAAAATACTTGGTTGAATATCAATTGAGTCTAAACTGATGAAGAAAATGGGATTTGTCTTCATGCTCTGGATATTTATTATTAATAGTTAAAAGTATATTGCATACCTTATAATAGGTTCATAGTATCTACTATTTCAAGGCACAATAGATCCATATTTAATGATAGTGGAAGTAATTATTTATTTCAAATAGCCTTTCTGATAATCAAATATTTTTAGATGGCTTAGAACAATTTACAGTTTTAAAATTAGTTTTGTTAAAGGCAAAGGACTGAGTAGAGGTGGTAGCTCTTCTCTTCTCGCTATTTGCCTACGTTTGACTTATTACTATCATTTTCATACTACAAATTCTTTAAGTCACTTATTTTGGGAGGATTAGTTTAGGTAACACAAACAAAAGTACACATTCCAAAAAATCCATTTAACCAGATATTGTCTAAGTGTAACGAACTAAACAGTGAAGGCACCACAATTAAACTCTGTGCTTCATGGGATATCCTCTCTTCTCCCTTCTTTCAAGATAGTGCTTGAAACGAAAAAGACAAGTGAGAAATCTAACCAAGGCACCAACTGAGCACAACACTCTCAGTTTATAAAATAAGACTACTAGTTTAACATTTTTCTTTCATTAAAGCCAAAACACAATTAAGGGCTTCCAAGGTAGTGCAGTGTTAAAGTGGTGCCTGCCAATGCAGAAGCACGAGAGACATAGGTTCACCACCTGGGTGGGGAAGATCCCCTGGAGAAGGAAATGGCAAAACACTCCAGTATTCTTGCCTGGGAAATCCCATGGACATAGGAACCTGGTGGCTACAGTCCACAGGTTCACAAGAGCTGGACGTGACTAAGCAACTAAACATCAACAACAACCAAACAAAATTAAAATGCAAAATGAGTCCTAATATGTCATTCCAATAACACCCAAAAATACTTTTACCATCGCATTCTGGGGGGAAAAATGGCATAATCTGAAACTTACCTCTGATTTGGTCACATGACCAGATAGTACTACAGATGGTTCTGACTACAGATGGTTTGACTTACAATTTTTTGACTTTACAATGATGTGAAAACAATGTGTATTCCATAGAAATTATACTTCAAATTTTGATCTTTTCCCAGGCTAGTGATATGTGGGGCAATAATCTCTCTTGTGATACTGGGCAGAAACAGCAAGTCATAGCTCCTAGTCAGCAATTTGCATCCATATAGCCATTCTGGTTTTCCCTTTCAGTACACTATTCAATAAACTCCATGAGATATTCAAAAAGCTATTATAAAATAGGGTTTCCCTGGTAGCTCAATGGTAAAGAATCTGCCTACCAATGTAGAGTTCAGTCCCAGGGATGGGAAGATCCCCTGGAGGAGGAAATGACAATCCACTCTAGTATGTTTGCCTGGGAAATCCCATGGATAGAGGAAATTTGACAGAGTATAGCCCATGGGTGTCTGTAAGAACTGGACACCACTTAGCAACTGAACCATAACAACAATGATAACTTTATAAAATAGGCTTTGGATAACATGATTACGCCCAACTGTAGGGTAGTATAAGTGTTCTGAGCTCCTGGGATTTCCCAGCAAAAGTACTAGCATGGGTTATAATTTCCTCCTCCAGGGGATTTTCCCAAACCAGGGATCGAACCATGTCTCCTACACTGGCAGGCAGATTCTTTACCACTGAGCTACCGGGGAAGCCCTATTTATAACTGCATGTTGGATATCTGATGTAGTCGCTGGTGGAGGCCTGGGTCAACAGCGGCCTGCCAATGTGGTCAGGGACACTTAACTGAATACAACAGTCCTGGGAGCCATGGGGTAAAGCTGGCCTAAGTCTTTTTGAAGGAGATTGCCACAGGCCAAACTACAGGGAGGGAACACAGCCCCGCCCATAAACAGAAAACTGGATTAAACACTGACTGAGCATGGCCAGAACTTGGTCCACTGGAGAAGGGAATAGCAAACCACTTCAGAATTTTTGCCTTGAGAACCCCATTAACAGTATGAAAAGGTAAAGGATATGACCTTTAGGAACATGAACTCCCCAGGTCGCTAGGGACCCAATATGCTACTGGAGAAGAGTGGAGAAATTACTCCAGAAAGAATGATGAGATGGAGCCAAAGCAAAAACAACACCCAAGTGTGAATGTGACTGGTGATGGAAGCAAAGATTGATGCTGTAAAGAACAATATTGCATAGGAACCTGGAATGTTAGGTGCATGAATCAAGGTAATTGCAAGTGGTCAAAGAGGAGATGGCAAGAGTGAACATTGACATTTTAGGAATGAACGAACTAAAATGGACTAGAAAGGGCAAATTTAATTCAGATGACCATTATATCTACTACTGTGGTCAAGAATCCCTTAGAAGAAATGAAGGAGTCTTCATAGCCAACAAAACAGTCTAAAATACAGTACTTAGATGCAATCTCAAAAATGACAGAATGATCTCTGTTCATTTCCAAGGCAAATCATTCAATATCATAGTAATCCAAGTCTATGCCCCGACCACTAATGCCCAAGAAGCTGAAGTAGAACAGCGCTATGAAGGCCTACAAGACCTCCTAGGACTAACACCCAAAAAAGATGTCCTTTTCACCATAAGGGACTGGAATGCAAAAGTAGGAAGTTAAGAGATACCTGGAGTAACAGACAAGCTTGGCCTTGGAATACAAAATGAAGAAGGGCAAAGGCTAACAAGAGTTTTGCCAAGAGAAGGCACGGGTCATAACAAATATCCTATTACAACAACACAAAAGATGACTCTACACATGAACAACACCAGATGGTCAATACCGAAATCAGACTGATTACATTCTTTGCAGCCAGAGATGGAGAAGCTCTATATGGTCAGCAAAAACAAGACCAGGAGCTGACTGTGGCTCAGATCATGAACTCCTTATTGCAAAATTCAGATTAAATTGAAGAAAGTAGGGAATACCACTAGACCATTCAGGCATGATTGAAATCAAATCTCTTATGATTATACAGTGAAAGTGACAAATAGATTCAACGGATTATATCTGGTAGACACAGTGCATGAAGAACTATGGACGGAGGTTTGTGACACTGTACAGGAAACAGGGATTAAGACCATCCCATGGAAAAGAAATGCAAAAAAGCAAAATGGCTGTCTAAGGAAGCCTTACAAATAGCTGTGAAAAGAAGAGAAGTGAAAAGCAAAGGAGAAAAGGAAAGATATTCCCATTTGAATTCAGAGTTCCGAGGAATAGCAAGGAGAGATAAGAAAGCCTTCCTCAGTGATCAATGCAAAGAAATAGAGGAAAATAACAGAACACGAAGGACTAGAGATCTCTTCAAGAAAATTAGAGATACCAAGGGAACATTTCATGCAAAGATGGGCACAATAAAGGACAGGAATGGTATGGACTTAACAGAAGCAGAAGATATTAAGAAGAGGTGGCAAGAATACACAGAAGAACTATACAAAAAAGATCTTCATGACCCAGATAATCACGATGGTGTGATCACTCACCGAGAGCCAGACATCCTGTAATGTGAAGTCAAGTGGGCCTTAGAAAGCACCACTATGAACAAAGCTACTGGAGGTGATGGAATTCCAGTTGAGCTATTTCAAATCCTAAAAGATGATGCTATGAAAATGCTGCACTCACTATGCCAGCAAATTTGGAAAACGCAGCAGTGGCCACAGGACTTGAAAAGATTAGTTTTCATTCCAATCCCAAAGAAAGGCAATGCCAAAGAATCCTCAAACTACCGCACAATTGGACTCATCTCACATGCTAATAAAGTAATGCTCAAAATTCTCCAAGTCAGGCTTCAGCAATATGTGAACCATGAACTTCCAGATGTTCAAGCTGGTTTTAGAAAAGGCAGAGGAACCAGAGATCAAATTGCCAACATCCGCTGGATCATCGAAAAAGCAAGAGAGTTCCAGAAAAAACATCTATTTCTGCTTGTGGATCACAATAAACTGTGGAAAATTCTTCAAGAGATGGGAATACCAGACCACCTGACTTGCCTCTTGAGAAACCTATATGCAGGCCAGGAAGCAACAGTTAGAACTGGACATGGAACAACAGACTGGTTCCAAATAGGAAAAGGAGTATGTCAGGGCTGTATATTGTCACCCTGCTTATTTAACTTATATGCAGAGTACGTCAGGAGAAACGCTGGGCTGGAAGAAGCACAAGCTGAAATTAAGATTGCCAGGAAAAATATCAATAACCTCAGATATGCAGATGACACCACCCTTAAGGCAGAAAGTGAAGAGGAAATAAAAAGCCTCTTGATGGAAGTGAAAGAGGTGAGTGAAAAAGTTGGCTTAAAGCTCAACATTCGGAAAACTAAGATCATGGCATCTGGTCCCATCACTTCATGGCAAATAAATGGGGACACAGTGGAAACAATGGCTGACTTTATTTTGGGGGCTCCAAAGTCACTGCAGATGGTGACTGCAGCCATGAAATTAAAAGATGCTTACTCCTTGGAAGGAAAGTTATGAACAGCCTAGATAGCATATTAAAAAGCAGAGACATTACCTTGCCAACAAAGGTCAGTCTAGTAAAGGCTATGGCTTTTCCAGTGGTCATGTATGGATGTGAGAGTTGGACAGTGAAGAAAGCTGGGCACCGAAGAATTGATGCTTTTGAACTGTGGTGTTGAGGAAGACTCTTGAGAGTCCCTTGGACTGCAAGGAGATTCAACCAGTCCATCCTAAGGGAGATCAGTCCTGGGTGTTCATTGGAAGGACTGATGCTGAAGCTGAAACTCCAATACTTTGGCCAAAGTATTGGAGTTTCAGCTTCAGCAGACTCATTGGAAAAGACCCTGATGCTGGGAGGGATTGGGGGCAGGAGCAGAAGGGGATGACAGAGGATGAGATGGCTGGATGGCATCACCAACTCGATGGACATGAGTTTGAGTAAACTCCGGGAGTTGGTGATGGACAGGGAGGCTTGGCATGCTGCAGTTCATGGGGTTGCAAAGAGCCGGACATGACTGAGCAACTGAACTGAACTGAACGTGCTAGGGAAGTAATGCTCAAAATTCTCCAAGCCAGGCTTCAACAGCACATGAACCGAGAACTTCCAGCTGTTAAAGCTGGATTTAGAAAAGGCAAAGGAACCAGAGATGAAAGTTCCAATATCTGCTGGATCATCAACAAAGCAAGACAGTTCCAGAAAAACATATACTTCTGCTTTGTTGACTACACTAAAGCCTTTGATTGTGTGGATCACAACAAACTGTGGAAAATTCTTCATGAGATGGGAATACCAGACTACCTTACCTGCCTCCTGAAAAATGTGTATTCAAGTCAAGAAGCAACAGTTAGAACTGGACACGGAACACCGAACTGGTTCCAAATTGGGAAAGGAGTACATCAAGGTTGTGTATATTGTCACCCTTTTCATTTAACTTATATGCAGAATACAATATGTAAATGTCAGGCTGGATGAAGCATAAGCTGCGATCAAGATTGCCGGGGGAAATAATAACCTCAGATATGCAGATGATACCATCCTTATTGCAGAAAGTAAAGAGGAACTAAAGAACCTCTTGATGAAAGTGAAAGAGGAGAGTGAAAAAGTTGGCTTGAAACTCAACATTCAAAAAACTAAGATCATGGCATCCGGTCCCATCACTTCATGGCAAATAGATTGGGAAACAATGAAAACAGTGAGATACTTTATTTTCTCGGTCTCTAAAATCACTGCAGATAGTGACTGCAGCCATGAAATTACAAGATGCTTGCTTCTTGGAAAAAAAAAAACAAAAAAACTTTGAGAAACCTAGACAGCACATTAAAAAGCAGAGACATTACTTTGCTGACAAAGGTCCATATAGTCAAAGCAATGGTTTTACCAGTAGCTATATATGAATGTGAGACCTGGACCATGAAGAAAGCTGAGTGCCGAAGAATTGATGCTTTTGTTTTTTTTTTTCCCTATGTTTTCCTTTCTAATCTTTTTATTTATTTATTTATTTATTTTTATTAGTTGGAGGCTAATTACTATATTGCAGTGGTTTTTGCCATACATTGACATGAATCAGCCATGGATTTACATGTATTCCCCATCCGGATCCCCCCTCCTGCCTCCCTCCTCATCCCATCCCTCTGGGTCTTCCCAGTGCACCAGCCCTGAGCACTTGTCTATGCATCCAACCTGGGCTGGTGATCTGTTTAACCCTTGATAATATACTTGTTTCAATACTATTCTCTCAGAACATCCCACCCTTGCCTTGTCCCACAGAGTCCAAAAGTCTGTTCTATACATCTGTCTCTCTTTTTCTGTTTTGTATATAGGGTTATCATTACCATCTTTTAAAATTCCATATATATGTGTTAGCATACTGTATTGGTCTTTATCTTTCTGGCTTACTTCACTCTGTATAATGGGCTCCAGTTTCAACCATCTCATTAAAACTAATTCAAATGAATTCTTCTTAATGGCTGAGTAATATTCCATTGTGTATATTTACCATAGCTTCCTTATCCATTTGTCTGCTGATGGGCATCTACTTTGCTTCCATGTACTGGAAATTATAAACAGTGCTGCGATGAACACTGGGGTGCATGTGTCTCTTTCAGAGAATTGATGTTTTTGAACTGTGGCATTGGAAAAGGCTCTTGAGAGTCTCTTGGACTGCAAGGAGATCAAACCAGTCAATCCTAAAGGAAATGAGTCCTGAATATTCACTGCAAGGACAGATGCTGACGCTGAAGCTCCAGTACTTTGGCCACCTGATGCAAAGAACTGACTGCAGAAGACCTTGATGCTGGGAAAGATTAAAGGCAGGAGGAGAAGGGGACAACAGAGGATGGGATGGTTGGATGGCATCACTGACTAGATAGACATAAGCCTGCATAGACTGGAGTTGGTGATGGACAGGGAAGTCTGTAGTCTGCGGTCCATGGGGTCACAAAGAGTTGGACGTGACAGAGTGACTGAACTGAACTCCTTTACGGTAGGTTAGGCTAAATATGATGTTTGGTGGGTTAAGTGTATTAAATACACTTCTAACTTAAAATATTTTCAACTTATGATAGGTTTATCTGGACATAATTGTTGTAAGTTGAAGATCTGTCTAGTAGAATAATTTGATCTTTCCAAGAATTAAATTTGTTGTTAAGAGGCTTTTCTTATAAGTGCTTGTGCTAAGTTGCTCAGTCGTGTCCAACTCTGTGCGACCCTGTGGACTGTAACCTGCCAGGCTCCTCTGTCCTTTGGATTCTCCAGGTAAGAATACTGGAATGGGTTGCCATGCCCTCCTCCAGGGGATCATCCCTACCCAGGGATCAAACCTGTGTCTCTTATGATTCTTGCATTGGCAGGTGGGCTTTTTACTGCTAGTGCCACCTGGAAAGTCTCTTTTCTGACATACCATCAGAATAAATGAATAAATATATAAGCAAAATCCCAATGAAGAAATAGATAAGCAAAATCCCAATGGGACATATTATTGCATGGAAGGCAGTGGTATTACTGAAAGTGTTTATTTCACCAGGCATCAGTACCCTAGTAAGACTGGTTTGCTGTGGTGTTACAGACACATGTGAGTCATGTAAATTACCATAGTTCTCTTTTGCCCTCTGTGGTTACAGTGAGCTCAATTTGTGGCCCTTCTTTTGAAAGTACATTAGACTTTATATTGTCCATGTATATATTAACTTTGTTCCTTGCTTAACTTCATTTTTTTTTGTTGTTCCTTGCTTAACTTCAAATTTCCCAGTGATGTTTTTCTTTTGCTATTTTTCACTTCATAATTTTTTATGCACTAAATGTTACAAACCAACTCATTTTTAAAAGGCTAGGAAATAAGTTATTATAAGAAAAACAACAAGCATTATTTAAATAAATAAAATTATCCCTAATTCTGTAAAAATGAATTCATAAGTAAAATCCAGAAATCTAAGACAGGTATTCAAGAAAGACTTGCAACTCCCAGGTCCTTGTGTTGAATTTCAACAGCAAGCAATATATTTTTTAAGTGTTTATTAAAGAAAAAGAAGGCACAAAGCTTCAGGAAAGTAAAAGCAATAGGGACTAGAAGAGAGACAAATCAGAATGCTGTTTGGTTATTTGGGATCTTTGCTTCAAGCATAAAACTTTTTGTTTTCCTAGAAATGCTAAATAAATAAATAAAGGCTGTCTGATTTGAAATACAGAACCTCAAATAGAAGGGAACTGAACCTCAACCCTGAAGTCAGGCTGCAAATTCTTTGAATTTCTTCCATGTTTACAGAGATTCCCCATAACAAAATAATAGAAATCTTGTAGCCTGCCTATAAAACATATAATTGCTGAAACACTGTAAATAGCATTCCCTATTTTTATTAATGATTACAATTAAGCAGTTATTCCAAACCCACACACCAAAATTTGTGTGATCCTCATGAAATCTGACATAGAGCACTGGTTTAATAAACTGACGTTTTGGGGGGCAGGGGGAATGATTGCCTTTTCTCTCTTGCAAAGATTTCAGTGGCTCAACATACTGGAGTATCTAAGTTCAAAATAATCAAGCAGCTGTAGGTAAAAATGGATTTTGATGAAGCCTGTGTTACTGCAGCTTAACACTAAAATAGGTAAGAATTTCAATCTAGGTTGACTCAAGCAGAAATCAATATTGGGAAAGACTGTAAGAGTGATGGTGTTCTCTACATAAAACCAAGAAATTATCAAAATAACAAAGAGAATAATTAAGCTAAATAAGCAGATACAATAATGATATTTTTACTACCTTATCTAACAAAATGGAAAAGAGATAATTAAATGGCAAACTTTCAAAAGCTGAAAGCTTAAATGGCAACATTAATGTTTCCAAATATCCTGGAAAGCTGAAAATTCTTGTTTTTTAATCTGCTAAACAAAGAAATTCTAAGAGCAAGCTGTTCTTGCTGAAGCACATTAAAATATAGATGATGAGATCAAGTAAATATTTAAAAGAACATAAAACAGTCTAGCCATTGTATAGAAAGGTGTCAAATGTGAGTGGACATATAAAAAGTGATGAAGAGTTTCAAGTTTCACATGAATTGTTCCATCTTCAAGGGAGTGGCTGAGAGCAACCAATGACTATATTTGGAGGAAGAAAACCATCAAGTCATTGCACAAAGGCATCCCAAAGGTACCACAATATGTTCCTGTGAGTCAAACAAATGATCTGAGGTTTCATTTGGTGTACAAAGGGAAAAGTTACAATAAGAATATTTCCATAATAACATTTTTTAAACTGAAAATAGAATCTATTAGGATTTTCAGTAATGGATAAAAATGTAAACTGGAGTGCTTTAAAATGTGCTTCGAAGTCACAGACAGAAGGCAAAAATTTTTATGAGTTGGATTTTTTCCCCTCTAAGTTGACTCTTTTAGACAAATGACATGGCTCACTTCCTTCAACTCAGGGATTAGAAAACAGACATTGTGTTCTACTGACAAGAGCCAGTGTGATCCGTTAAGAAAACAAGTGCAGTACAGCTCCACCATCAACTATGTGATTTTGGGCCAGTTATCCTCTCAGAGCCTCTTATAAGTAAAATGATAAAAAGTAATGCAATAACTTTTGTAAAGATTTTTGGGATACTGCCAGGCAGATATGAAGCCTTTACTAAAAATCAAAAGGGAAAAGAGGGAAAAACAAGCAAGCAAACAAACAAACAAAAAAGCAATTCTGTGGTAAAATAGCAGAGTAATATGAACATTATGATAAAATACAGAAAAGAAGTTTAAAAGCGCTAGGAAAGAGTATTACTTACTCAAATAGAAACAGAAGTTGAAAGGCAAAAATAAGATGAATCAGTGATGTTTTTTACAAAAAGATATTTCTTTAAAAAAGAAAAACCACAAAAGACCCAGAACAATTTATAAGAGGCAAAATGCTATCAAACTTTGAAGGAATTTATCTTTCCAATTTATCTTGTTTTTATCTTTATAAAAACAAACAACTCCCACCCTAATAACTCAGTAAGAAAAGTTCTATTTAATAAACAAATTATAGACCAAAACCCTAAACAAATACTAGCAAACCAAAACCAGCAGGTTATAGGAATAATAGAGAATCTATTATGATCAAGCACGGTTTAATCACAACATTCAGGAAAACTGTAATTTAAATTCAGTAGTATATCTGAAAGAGAACCTCTTCTCAATTGCAAAAAATAGTATGTGACAGGGGTCACACCTATGTGAGTTTTTACATCTCAATATCTATTAATGTAACTTTTTAAATCTTAACACCTATCTTCCAAAAACACTGGAAATATCTCTTAAAAATAAGGAACAAAACAAAGATGCCCACTATGAGTGCTTCTTCCAACACTGTAAACTCTCCTTGAAGTTACTGTCAGCTGAGAAATACGGAAAAAAATTATAAGAGGTAGACGATTTTAAAAGGAAACAATAAAACACATAATATAATTGATGACATAGGTGATATATTTTCTATAACTAAAAAACATAAGCTATAAAGATTCTAAAAATATATTTAGCAATTTCTTCATGGTTTTATAAAGAAAATTGTAAAACTCTATAGAAAGAAGCCAAGAATGTATAAATAGAGATGAATAAAATGTTCATCAATAGGAAGACTCAAATACTATTGCTCAAAGTTCTCCCATACTGATTTATGTAATCAGTATTATACCCATGAAAATTCCAAAGGCTTTTATGCAAACCAAAAAGCTGACTGCAAAATTCATATGGAAAAGCAAAAACAACCAAAAATAAGATATTTCTAAGAAAGCAGAAGTCTTAGGGGATCTATAGTAATTACAAAGGTGAAGTTCAGAGATGGACAACTTTACTAAATAAACAGAGTAAAGTCCCCAAATAGGGTCATACATATTATATACAGTATAGGACAGAGAAGACATGGACTTGCCAAAAACAGTACTAGAGTTACTGGTTATATATAAAGAATAAAATGAAATTGATTTCCATCTAACACACACAACATATCCCAGTGGAAGAAAGACTTAAATGAAAAAGACAAAAATTATAAATTTCGAGAAGGAAGGAGGAAAAGAAAAATAACTTTATGATTGCAAAATTGGAAATGTTTGCTTAAATAAGAAACAAACAAAAAATATCCTAACCAGAAAGAAACATGGATAAATTAAAGATTTTCACTTCATCAAAGGTCACTTAAAGAAAGTAAAAAGATATACCAGAAATTGGGATAATATATTCACCATGAGCAATCACAAATTAGGAAACTGTTTTTGCCATCTATGAATTTGTAAATACTGATATTATAGATAAAGAATTCCTTCAAATAAATATGCAAGAGATACATAATGCAATAGAAAAATGGGAGAAAAAAGACAAAACATAAACGCCCAGTGACCAATAAACAAAGGCTGATCAACCTGATTAATAATCCAGGAAACGTAAATTAAGAACATCCTGATTTATCTTTTTTTCACCCATTGAAAAGGGAAAGTGAAAGTCACTCAGTTCAGTCGTGTCTGAGTCTTTGCGACCCCATGGACAGGCCTCCCTGTCCATCACCAACTCCCAGTTGCGTCCAATTCTCCAGGCCAGAATACTGGAGTGGGCAGTCTTCCCCTTCTCCAGGGGATCTTCCCAACCCAGGGATCAAACCCAGGTCTCCTGAATTGCAGATGTATTCTTTACCAGCTGAGCCACAAGGGAAGCCCAAGAATACTGGAGTGGGTAGCCTATCCCTTCTCCAGCGGATCTTCCTGACCCAGGAATCGAACCAGAGCCTCCTGTATTGCAGGCAGATTCTTTACCAACTTGGCTATCAGGGAAACCCTTTTTTCACCCATTCAGTTCAGTTCAGTCGCTCAGTCGTGTCCGTCTCTCTGTGATCCCATGAATCGCAGCACGCCAGGCCTCCCTGTCCTTCACCAACTCCCGGAGTTTACTCAAACTCATCTCCATTGAGACGGTGATGCCATCCAACCATCTCATCCTCTATCGTCCCCTTCTCCTCCTGCCCTCAATCTTTCCCAGCATCACGGTCTTTTCCAGTGAGTCAGTTCTTCACATCAGGTGGCCAAAGTATTGGAGTTTCAGCTTCAGCATCAGTCCTTCCAATGAACATTCAGGACTAATTTCCTTTAGGATGGACTGGTTGGATCTCCTTGCAGTCCAAGGGACTCTCAAGAGTCTTCTCCAACTTCACAGTACAAAAGCATCAATTCTTCAGCACTCAGCTTTCTTCACAGTCCAACTCTCACATCCATACATGACCACTGGAAAAGCCATAGCCTTGACTAGACGGACCTTTGTCGGCAAAGTAATGTCTCTGCTTTTTAATATGCTATCTAGGTTAGTCATAACTTTTCTTCAAAGGAGTAAATGTCTTTCAATTTCATGGCTGCAGTCACCATCTGCAGTGACTTTTGGAGCCCAAGAAAATAAAATCTAACACTGTTCCCACTGTTTCTCCATCTATTTGCCATGAAGTGATGGGACCAGATGCCATGATCTTAGTTTTCCGAATGTTGAGCTTTAAGCCAACTTTTTCACTCTCCTCTTTCACTTTCATCAAGAGGCTTTTTATTTCCTCTTCACTTTCTGCCTTAAGGGTGGTGTCATCTGCATATCTGAGGTTATTATTTCTCCCAGCAATCTTGATTTCAGCTTGTGCTTCTTCCAGCCCAGCGTTTCTCATGATGTACTCTGCATATAAGTTAAGTAAGCAGGGTGACAATATACAGTCTTGACATACTCCTTTTCCCATTTGGAACCAGTCTATTGTTCCAAGTCCAGTTCTAACTGTTGCTTGCTGACTGCATACAGGTTTCTCAAGAGGCAGGTCAGATCAAAAAAAGGGAGGAGTTGTCTGACAAATGTTGATGAGCACAGACAGCACGTAGAACATTTATATGTGCTGTCAGAAATGTGAACTGATGCATACATCTAGGAAAATAATTTAGCATTGTCTTCTAAAATTGAATATGCAAACACTGTAACTGAGCTATTTCATTCCTAAGAAAAGACCCTAGGAAAGTCCTGCATATGTGCACCAACAAATGTATATGAAATGTACCAAAATTTTACTATTGTTTACAAAGCAAAAATAAACAAAAAATGTTTACAGACAATAAAAGATAAATATGAGAAAACTACAAAATGGAATGTTATAAAGTAAAAATGAATTACTGCATTTTATTGGTAATGTTCTAATTCTTTTATTGTGTGTAGGTTCACAATGTTTGTCTCATTACATGTCAGAACATACGAATATTACATACATTCTTTAGTATGCATCAACTGTTACATAACAAAAAGGGGGGAAAGAAAGAAACTCAATAATCATAATTAATGCAACTCCCTGGACTACAACAGCTGCCCAAACGACCAGAAAACGTTTTCCAAATTTTTCACTGAAATTTTTTTGAATATAGTTTAAAAAAGAAAGAACCTGACAGCCCAGTTTATTTTCCTGAGTGTTTAATGCAGATATAGAAAGTCACAGAGGATAAGAAAGTGTACTGATGGAGAAGAGTTAGAAAAATCAAGATAGAAATATAAATCTGGATCTGCTAGTGGATATCAAGAGGTACAAACTAGTAGGTACAAAACAAGTTATAAGGATGTGATATATAGCACAGGGAATGCAGTCAATATTTTATAACTTTGTATATATAGTATTATATATAATAATACCACATTACTATGCTGTACAACTTAAACTAATACTAATACATTTATACCCCAATAACAACGGAAATATATTAATTAGTTAGAATATTACCTTTTGTTCATGAAGCAACTAATGGAAACCCCACTTAACAGGGAATATATCTTACTATAATATTTTGTTTCTCTATTTTTCTTTCCATAGAGCCTTATAGTGTAGTTATTCTACTATATCATACATAAACTGCAGAAGGTGAAGAGGCCTGTTTCTATCTCTAACATGGTACATGATACCTGTCACATAGCAAATGTCTAATAAATACATATATAAATATAAATTGAAACAAATTAGTTAAATGAATAAATTGATTAACTAACAAAGTAACAGAAACAATGTCAAGGGTTACTCCTAAACCACCATTTTATTCCTGATATAAATACTCTTGGGAGACCCACTTGGAAGTAGCCCACTCCTGTCCTGAAAAATAAGGACTGGTCAGTTTCACATGAATAAATAGGCACATATATTTCTACCATAAAGTCTTTCTCTCTGCTCAGAAGTCAGTAATATGTCCTTGATGTGAATGGAACTGAAACAGCTTAGGTGAAGAGCATAAAGAAGAAACCCAGCAACTCTTGAGAACAGTTATTTATCTTGAGTCAAGTGCAGAGTTCTATCAGTGCAGCCTAAGATCAGCAGCCACACAGTATCACTAATTTATCAGATATTTCAAGTCATTCAGTTCAAAAAGTTTGCATGAACATGATGTGCAAATTTAATTTAATTAGGAGAAAGGAAGTAAGCAAAAAAAGCATATAAAATTGTACTTCTAAAGAAGGATGATTTACTGCAGTGCACAGCCTTAAGGAGACAAGAGGGGCCACAGATGCTACATGCAGGAGTTAGAATAAATGCCACCCAGTGCCTGGGAAAACAAAGGATATAACAGAAAATAGGATACACATGAAATAAACATTACTTGCCAGTTTAGTCTAGGACTGATCCTTATACCTTCTTTTCCTTTGGCCTTTTTGGCCCTAAGAATAGTAAATCCAAATATTTCTTAGAAAAATATTGAAATTACTTATTTATTTCTAGGCCATAAATTTTAGGACATTTTGAAATACAGGGAAAAAAAATATCTTGGCAGTACCCATTTCCCCCCACAATTTCCTGGAAATTGTGTCATGAAACAGAATACCACAAAGTGAACTATTTTTACCCATGTGAAGGGGTATTATAATTATAATTCAGTATTTAATACTGACTAAAGGACTTAGCATCACAACTATGAAAAATAATAACAGAAAAACCAAGTTCGCAAACTAAAATCATAAAGTCATAAAATGAAGTCATTTAAATCATAAAATTAAACTTCAGTACCAACAGATTGGTGACAAATATTTAAAATACTGATTGCAAGATATACTACAAGATGTATAACAATCAGCTGACACTAAATTTGCTGAATTATATACCTATCCTAAAATTAATATACTTCATGCTACTACCTACTCCTACACTTAATAAGAATGAAGACAATAACCACACAACACAACTTTAATTGTGACTAAATTAATTTAGAAGAACTTGAGTTTTCTTTTAATCAAAAGAAGTTTGAGTGGATATCTTAGTCCATTAACCACAGGACTACCTCAAGTGAATATTGAATAATTTGTGTTGGTGATGACACTGGTGGTGTTTTTTTGACTAAAATTTTCATGAAAAGTCTGAATTCCCATTTTTTTCCCTTTCCTTTTTCTCCTAAGCAGAAATAGCTTGAATTATATCAAAAAAAAAAAAAAAAGGTTACCACCAAAGGATGAGAGAAACTATTAATACTTGAAATACTGTCCATTTCAGGTAAATGATGAATTAATGTTCATTTGAAGTAAGGAAATTCCCACTCTGAATAAGAAGGATAGTACATATTCATTAAAAGTAATAATTATCAAAATAATGTCATACTATGAACTAAAAAGCCTCTTGCTGAAAGTGAAAGAGGAGAGTGAAAAAGCTGGCTTAAAGCTCAACATTCAGAAAACTAAGATCATGGCATCTGGTCCCATCACTTCACGGGAAATAGATGGGGAAACAGTGGAAACAGTGTCAGACTTTATTTTTTTGGGCTCCAAAATCACTGCAGATGGTGACTGCAGCCATGAAATTAAAAGACACATACTCCTTGGAAGAAAAGTTATGACCAACCTCGATAGCATATTAAAAAGCAGAGACATTACTTTGCCAACAAAGGTCCATCTGGTCAAGGCTATGGTTTTTCCAGTAGTCATGTATGGATGTGAGATTTGGACTGTGAAGAAAGCTGAGCGCCGAAGAATTGATGCTTTTGAACTGTGGTGTTGAGGAAGACTCTTGAGAGTCCCTTGGACTGCATCCTAAAGGAGTCCATCCTAAAGGAGATCAGTCCTGGGTGTTCATTGGAAGGACTGATGCTGAAGCTGAAACTCCAATACTTTGGACACCTCATGCAAAGAGTTGACTCATTGGAAAAGTCCCTGATGATGGGAGGGGTTGGGGGCAGGAGGAGAAGGGGATGACAGAGGATGAGATGGCTGGATGGCATCACCGACTCGATGGGCATGAGTTTGAGTAAACTCCGGGAGTTGGTGATGGACAGGGAGGCTTGACATGCTGCAATTCATGGGGTCGCAAAGAGTCGGATATGACTGAGCAACTGAACTGAACTGAACTGATGAAGTTAAGGAAATAATTAGAATACAAAATGGTATATACATAATGATGATATTCATGAATCCATTTAAGTTACAGATAACATATACTGTTAAATAACAATGTAGGTGAAGCAGTATTTTTCATATGATTTTCTTATATACTCTATTGGAGGAGGAAAAAACAACTACCAGACATTTTAACACTTATAGCATTATGAAAATTGAAATCTCAGGTCAGCTATGGCTATAATGTGATTACCTTGTGCTTGGACAACGGAACTAAATAAATGGGTGAGGAAAAGACAGAAATTATTCAGCAAATAGCAATGAATGAAGAGGCTATGTAATAGAGAGGTGAAAAAGTATGATATTCATTAAAATAATTTAAAATTTTAATAAATATATTTTCACACACAGTGGGTCTCTCTACTAACACCAAATAAACATAAATCGGTTTAAAAAACCTCTGCCACAAAACAAAGTGACTCAAATTCCAAGTAAATATGGAGAAAGTTTTATCTAGTAAAGTAGGTGGTTCTAAAGTGCTAACAAAGATATATAACAAATATAGCTGTCATCACTGAAAAGAGAAACTGAAAAGCAGAGAAAAATATATTTTAATATAGTCAAACTAAGTATATTAAAATGTTAACTATCTTCTAAAAAAAAGATAAACACTGTTCTAAAAGGGAAGACCACATGTTATTATATCCTTTTAAAACTGTCTTCTTTATCTAACACTATTAAGTAATAAAGTACTACTTTTTTCATTTTTTATTGTCATTGAAATCAACTTTATGTTCTTCTTACTATTGGGTAATTAATTTTTATCATTAAGATGGATCTATGGCTTAGTGAAGTCAAAGTTGTTCAGTCGTGTCCAACTCTTTGTGACCCCATGGACTATACAGTCCATGGAATTCTCCAGGGCAAAATACCTTTCCCTTCTCCAGAGGGTCTTCCCAACCCAGGGATCGAACACAGGTCTCCCACATTGCAGGTGGATTCTTTACCAGCTGGGCCACAAGGGAAGCCCAAGAATACTGGAGCAGGTAGTCTATCTCTTTTCCAGGGGATCTTCCCAACCCAGGGATCGAACCAGGGTCTCCTGCATTGCAGGCAGATTCTTTACCAACTGACCTATCAGGGAAGCCATGGCTTAAATGACAATGAAGTGAAGTGAAGTGAAGTCACTCAGTCATGTCCGACTCTTTGCAACCCCATGGACTGTAGACTATTGGGCTCCTCCGTCCATGGGATTTTCCAGGCAAGAATACTGGTGGGGGGGGTTGCCATTTTCTTCTCCAGATCTTCCCAACCCAGGGATTGAACCTGGGTCTCCTACATTGTAGGCAGACGCTTTACCATCTGAGCCATCTTTAAGACTCTAAATATGTTGTTTAAAATTTACATAATCTTTTGTATTTGCAAAACTCTATAAAATTAAAAAAAATTATTAGTATATAACCTGCTTATAAAAATTAGTATAATTTATTTTAAAGACTAGCAGTTTTTAAGCTAAAATAAAATGGGACCTCAATTGTTTAGTCTAACCACTGAATATCAATTTGGCAGAAAAAGTTATACTTCATGCGTTACTTGCTCAGGATCAAAAAATAAGGGGAGGTGGGGGGATGGTCGGCCATTAAGCAGCAAATGTTATATGAAACGTGTGAGTTTAGGACAGAACTTGGGACCAAAATATACCAAGCATGACTTGATATAATAATATGTAATTACACAAACATTCTCTTTGTTGCTATAGTAATATGAATGGCTGGAGATAAACAATACTACCTTAATGATTGACACTGCCCAATATAAGTAACTGAAATAGCACACAGCAGATAGCAACAATCCTGCCAGATAAGTGAAGATTATTCTTTCATAGCTAACATATTCAGTGCTTGACACTATTTTAATTTTGCTTAAATTATGCTATTTTTTATTTGTATTCTCTCTTCTTTTCCATATTGCTTTCATTACATATTTCCATTACTGCTTATTATGTGCAGCAATATAGAATGTGGCTTTCTTGATGAGCCTCCTCTCTTTAAATACTATGCAGCTCTGAAGAGTCACTCCCACTGGGTGAAAAATATCATTTGTATATAGCCCAGGGGCATTTCACACAATCAGTTACTATAAGGAAGACCTATATTTAAAAGCTGCCTTATAATTCTTGCTGCTTGGTGAGCAAGGATATAGTGGGGAGAACTCTAGCGGTTAGGTTGAGGGCCATCCCCACTCCCCTAACAACACCTACAACTAACCCATAAATTTAAACAGAAAAATGTCACATTGCTTTCAGCATGTAGTGGGTACTGTAACACAATTAGATCAGGCTTTTCCATATAAAGGTAAGATATTAGCACTTTTATAATACACACTAAGATTACATATGCATATTAATTTTCCTAAGCTTAAAATCATTTCAGGCAACTTTTATGAACCTAACACTTTCTGAAGAATTGGGAATAAAGCACTCACTATCTAATGGAGAAAACAGGTAAAATAATAATTAATTGTAATTTATGTAATAAGGACATGCTTATATGCATGAAGTATGGTCTCAATATCATACAGATTTTAATAAAACTCATGATCACAGCACCCTGGGCTTCTCAAGTGTCTCAGTGATAATCTGTTTACCGATGCAGGAGACATGGGTTCAATCCCCGGGTCTGGAAGATCCCCTGGAGAAGGAAATGGCAACCCACTCCAGTATTCTTGCCTGGAGAATCCCATGGACAGAGGAGCCTGGTGGGCTACAGCCCATGGGGGTCACAAAACAATGGGACATGACTTAAGGATTAAACAACAACACCATAGCATCCAGGCCTAAACTGAGATGAGGTCTTACTTGGAAAGGGATGTAGAATCAACACAGGCCAATATGTTTAGACTAATTTTCACATTTTTGTGTCTGTTTGTTTAGTTGCTAAGTCATGTCCAACTCTTGTGACCATATGGGCAGTAGTCCACCAAGCTCTTCTGTCCATGGGATTTTCCAGCAAAGAATACTAGAGTGGATTGACATTTCCTTCTCCAGGGGATCTTTCCAACCGAGGGATCGAACCCATGTTGCCTGCATTGGAAGGCAGATTCTTTACCGCTGAGACACCAGGGAAGCCAATCTTCACACAGATAATGATAAAACTTTTCCTAAATTCTGGAAATTATTTTTTATAAAAGCAATGTTCTATAACTACACTGAACAGCTTTGGAAGTTTTATTTTTAATATCATTACTTGAGAATGGGGGACTTATGTCAAACAGTATCCTATACTCATTCTATTTTACTCCGTTTAGTTCTTACAATAACCCTATGAATATATGACTGTTGACCCTCATTTGTTACCAGGAAGATTTCATGCCCATCACTATGTGCTTTATATATATTAATTTCCAATCACAACAATACTATTGCTAAACTGGTAGTATCAGCCCCATTATGCAAACCAATATGCTAAGGTTAATAAATTTATACCAAGGTTAATAAATTTACTAGTGATTAAAAATATAGTAGATAACAGAAATGCAGTCATATAGGAGGAGTCAAATGGAGAAATACAGGTGTCTTGCTCCAACCTCAACTATTTCCCCAACTCCATACTGACTGGTACTCCTACTCCGACCAGTCATTCCAGCCTCACCTCTCTTCCCCATCCTTGCCACCAATCTTTTAGTTCAGAGAGTTCACATCTCCTCACATTTCAGCATGCTGCTCTTTGTGCATCTAGTGACCTTACTAGCCTTTACAGTGGTAAAAATGTATTCATCTGGCAGATCCCAATTCACATTGTACCACTTTCTGTAATACCTCCAAAATAATTCATCATTCTGGCTCCTATTTTGTTTATACTTCTACCAGAGTACTTTAATGGTGAAATTTGTATTGCAGTATATTATGTTTATCTCAACTCAGGCTAAGAACTCCTGGGAAGGCCAAGAACTACATCTTATTAATCTTTCTGGTGCCTAGCACGGCTCAAGATACCCAACTATAATATGTAACCAGCAAAGTC
The DNA here is from genome assembly GCF_019320065.1 of Cervus canadensis. Classification (NCBI taxonomy): domain Eukaryota; kingdom Metazoa; phylum Chordata; class Mammalia; order Artiodactyla; family Cervidae; genus Cervus; species Cervus canadensis. Next base: position 51,220,749 of record NC_057388.1, read on the forward strand.
TATTCGATTTACACTAGTTCACGCTTAAGGTCTTCCACATTGTGATCATTACTCTTTTTCCACCCTTCTTCCACTCTCCAGAACCAACAGATCCACTTGACATGTCTCCCACATGTGACTCCAGTGTTTTGCTTTGCTCATGTTTTTCCTCTCTACACAACATACCATTTGCTCCCCAATCCTACAAACACATAAAATTCTGCCTGCTTTCAGATTTAATTTTACTGCTGCCTATCCAGGGAAAATCTTTGTAAGCCTAAGTATGATAAACTTTTCATTTTTCTTAAATGCCTTCAAAGGACATTTGTCAAATACATCACACATGGCCTGTACTGATGACAAAAATTCAAGAGGGAAAGAATCATGTTGTTATTCTTTTCATCCCCAGTTTTATCACAAAACTTTGCTATAGTAAACATGTATTTGATAGTAATCTGATTTAACTTTAACTCCTTGAGTTATACAGTATAATGTAGTAGAAAAATGTGAAATAATTTTTCTGCCTCTGTTCTCCCTTTATTTTGAACCGACACACACCCTGGTAAGAATTACACTGCACGCTGCATTATAATCATGTTATAAATCCCAAGGCAGAGAGAGGGGTGGTCAACCTAAATTACTGACAATATCCAACATATGCAACTGGAATATCACATACGCATGTTTCCAGAGAAGTAAAGGGTATTCTTTTAAAGTTAATGTATCCAGGCATCATATTTGGATAATTTTGCCAAAATTAGGTTAGTTTTTATTAGTTTTATTCCATCTCTTTTACCAGGCATATCTCATTTCTACACATGAAAGCACAGAAGAAAACAAGTCACAGAGATAACTGAAAATATCCATCTATTTTATTGGGAGACAGTATTTCAGATATCACATTTGGAATATCCTTCCCCTTATTGGTAGGGGTTCTATGTAGCCAATAGGCATTATTATTCCAATTCCAGAGGCAAGACCGCACACATGGTGGATCTGGCTATATAAGATTGCCTGGGCCCAATATCATAAAACATCTGATATATCAACCTCTCTTCAATTTTGATTCTACTACAATCACCAAGCAACCCTGTGATTTTAATTGTTTTTTAGCCACCAGTGTTAATGCTGCTTAAAGGAAGTTTCTAATGCCAAAACTCCTCGTTTGAAATTTTACATACACAGACCTCACAAATTCTGCATATCCTAATTATTTTTGTCCCTAGAAAAATAATTTATCATTATAGAAGACTCTTGAGAGTCCTTGGACTGCAAGGAGATCCAACCAGTCCATCCTAAAGGAGATCAGTCCTGGGTGTTCACTGGAAGGACTGATGCTGAAGCTGAAACTCCAGTACTTTGGCCACCTCATGCGAAGAGTTGACTCATTGGAAAAGACCCTGATGCTGGGAGAGATTGGGGGCAGGAGGAGAAGAGGATGACAGAGGATGAGATGGTTGGATGGCATCACCGACTCGATGGACATGAGTTTGAGTAAACTCCGGGAGTTGGTGATGGACAGGGAAGCCTGGCGTGCTGCAATTCATGGGGTCGCAGAGAGTCAGACATGACTGAGCAACTGAACTGAACTGAACTGATAGATCAATAGAAAAATCAAACTTTTCAGTTGTAATTTCATGAGCTTGCTTAACATGAATCTATCCTCAGAAATGTGAATCTATTTTATAGACCAAGGACTACCTCCTAGACCATGACAGGAAATACATGCTAGTCTTCTTCTGGTCCTACTAGACTTCTCTTCTAGTGCCTTTCTTTGATAACAGTAAGACAACAGCATTAATTTCTACAAACCATATATTTTACTTCCTTTATGGTTAATTCCAAAAGATAGAATAGAAGATAGTATCTTCTACAATGAAATAGATCACAATTTTACCTTTTATATAGTTATTTTAAAACATCCAGTATCTGTCCTATTTGTGATAAATAATTCCAAACTGTTATCAATCCACTTGCCAATCAAGCAGAAGGACTTTAATGTTAACAGGTTAAAATAATTATTTCATCATTATTCATTATTTTATATTAGCAAATCATAATGCTTATTATTTTTAAAATGACAATACTTATGATTTAATTCTGTCAATGATAAGTTACTTATTAAATTTGGATAGAGCCTGATTTTACTAACATATTCCATTTGCTTTATGATGTTTTATTTTGTTTCTAAGTTTTAGATAGAAACCAGAAATAGGGAATGTAGAAGATGCAAATAATTTATCTCACAACAATGAGCCACAAAATAGAATACCAACTTAGCCACCAGAAAACTGAGATGTGTAGTTCTGAGATAAACCTGAGAGTTTTTTTTATAATGTCAGCTACAAAAATGAAGCAAATACATTAAAAATTCTTTAGTAGAAACCAAGATCACAGTGAGTGGATATATCATACATATCATATATAAAAATTGAAATATGAATATGCTTTCCTTATTGTTTTACTCTTAAGGTTATTTTGCCCAAGGCTCCACTATATTAGATTAGTTCAGTGTATGCATATGTACACTACAACAAAAAACACTTATTTTAATGATTTGCCAATGTTGTTATAGATAAACAGTCATTTAAATTGAATCTTATAAATCCCAAACAAAAACTGCAGAAAAGTTAGCAGCATCAATATAATTAGTTGGAGGGATTTATGTTTAATTAAGAGTGTCATAGGGAACAATAGGAAAGTTCTACTTGTTTTACTCATATTTTCATGAAGAGACTTTTGATCAAGAAATGCAAGTAGCTTTATTCTGCCCCTTCAATTCTTACCATGGGGAAAGCAAAGACTCATCACACTGGTGAATTTAACAGAACATATGAACACGCCCAATTCAATTCCTTTTCTTCAGTTCAGTGCTACCTATAGAAAAGATGGATTCAGTCCTGTTTTTACCCATTCCTCAGTCACAGGGGACTGTGGATGTCCCATTGTGACAGTGGTTTGGAGGGTAAACTGTCTAACTCAGAGCCAAAGCCAATTTCATCTGGACACCTAGTGCATGTCCTCCAATTCAGCTTCTACCAGCAATAAAACTGGTACTTTGATCTCCATCTGCCTGGCACCTGTGTCTGTTTCTCTGAAGTTTCCAAAGTCTGGAGGGATTATGATTAATGTGATTTATCCAACCTCTAAAACCCCACCAGAATCAACTGCTGACACAGAGGTGGAGATCTACATAGACTGAATACTGTTAAGATTGACTATTCTTATTTATTCTCTCAGTAAATATTTACTGAACACTGAGTATGTGCCAGGTACCATCTAGGCATGGGAATATGGCAGGGAAGAAAAACGAAACCCAGTATCTTAGGAAACCAACTCTAAACACACACCACCAGGCTATGTGTAAATCATCAGGGAACTAGAAGAGGAATACATCTGTGTTTTCTTTCTCATGTATTTCAGACTATAAATTATAGTATTTCAACATATTAATTACAACAAAAAATAAAGACATAAAAAACTGCAAATAGTCATTCATTTGACCTACAAAAATAGCAACTGTCATATTGTGGAGCCTAATAATTAATTTGACATTCAAGAATAAGTGAGCAAATTCCATCCTTTTGGAATGATAGAAAAAAAACATATAAATATTGAAAAATATAAAATAAAACTAATGATTACAAAGAGATATAGTTTAAACTAGGGTTTAAATGTATAAATAGCAAATAGGGTTTGATGTGGGAAACCATGTGTATAGACTGACTGAATCTTATCAATTCTGGGTAATAATACCATATCCTATTGCATGACTAACAGAAGCAGAATCAGTTTTCTTTTAATATAACTGAATATTAAAGATTAAATATCAAAAATAGCACTGATTTTCCTCTAATGCAATTGAATATTAAGGATTCATATTAATAACACTTATCCTCTCTAAAGTGTTTCTCATACTTAAAGTATTTCACAAATATTAATTCTGAAAAATCATAATAGTGTAAATCCAAGACAGATTAACATTCATGTTTCAAATATAGTCTATATCTAAAATGCTTTATACATCAGAAAACAGAAGATTTTACAAAAATTCTGATGAATTGCTAATTCTAGCTAACAAAGACACAAAATATAGCACTTTTTTTCGTATTTATAGAAGATTTATAGGTTTTTTTGCATTTATAGAAGATTATAATCACTGGGATACTAACAGGGAAGAGGTGGCATTTTGCCAACTGGACTGAGAGCCATTCTGCTCCCTAAGAAACTGAAATTTTTAAAAAATTCTATACTAAATACAGAATTATTTAAAATAGAAGCAAAGAATAACAGAGCGGAAACTATGTTTTATCAGTGCAACAAGGCAGAAAGGTAGCTGGTGAACAGTTAGCCCGGCAGAGGCAGAGCCAGCCTGCAGTAGCAGTAAGCTCCAGGTCAGCTTGAGGTATGCCACCCAATGTCATGCCTTGATTGTTACTGCACCTATCTCAGTCTACATATCCTGAGAACAGACATGCTAGTTTATTACAAGTCTCTAAACTTGAAGACAGGACACAATAATTATGATAAAAGATGATTTCTTGAAAAGCAACAACAAATTTGATGAAATACTATGCAGTTACTTCTTTAGATTATTTTTCACCTCTGAAATCTCAGCTGGAGATAGGATCTTGAAAACTCTAGCATGATGATAACATTTCAGAACAAAAATCACAAGTCTTAAAATGAGTATATCCTACAGAAACTTATGTCGTACCTTATCCTCTCATTTTTCCTTTCTATAAAATTGAGATGATTTAAAAGTACATTTTCAGTATAACCTGGTGCAAAATGAGAGCTCTGCAGTTCACATACCTGTATCTGTGTGCATCAGATTGCTGAAGTTTTACTGGCTTTCCCTAAAGCTAATCTTTTGTAATTTTTGTGACATTAAATTAAAATATGCCATTGTATGTAGCTACTTCTCTGTTATGTTAAAATAGCATTGAAGTGAAACTTGAGTCAAAATAAATATTACGGTTCAGATAACTAACAGTTGGACCATATTTGAGTCATCTGAGGATAAACTATTACAAAATTTCTAGTTTTGAAATGAAAAAATAAGTTGTTATAAACCGTAATGCAGTTTTTAAAGCTTTCTAGAAAAGATTTGAGTCTGGGAGATGAAGTCCAACCCATGGGAAGAAATTAATTGCATGTGTTTACAAAATAAGTAGGTCAAATAAAAATCTAGATGATACCAACAGGCATTGTAAAATTATTCCATTATTTGAGTAAACACACACATCCCTTGATATTCTTTGCGATGCTTACAAACTGAAATGTCTTAGATTTATGAATTTCAAACTCTCCAAATATATAGTCTTTGTTTTAAAACCCACTAAATATAAGAGTTGAAATGGAGAGCACATAATCACAGTGAAACCTTCATGTCCACAAAATTTAGACATTCTCAACTAGAAGAGCATATATCTTTTTAATACACTCCTAAGATGATAAGATAAAGCAATTTCTAGATTATTAACTTTAAAAAAGATGAGCTATAAGCATTCTGAAATAACATTTTCAAATATAATGTGGATCAGGAAAACAATGAGGTAGTACTCACAACAAATAACACTGACAGACAAACCTAAACTTCCTGACTGTTTGACATTTAATAATAACAATAATAATAATAATAATGAAATCTTCTAACCACCTTAGTAACATAGGAGTGCTAACAATAAAGTCCATTGGGAATCAAGTTCAGCAATCACTCATTAATGGCTTACCATGGACAAGGCACTATGCTCGGCACTTAAAGGAAGCAGAACCAAATGAGACTTCACTTTCTCAGAAACACTATGATTGGAGCAGACGCCAAAACTGGCCCTGAGGACTAAGCCCATTTACTTCCACGGTCTCTTCCAGCTCAAATGTTTCCAGTCTCCCGGCAATATTCACTTACAGGATGTTGTTGTTGTTGTTTTTCTGGGAAAAGGACTTTCCCCACCCTTGTTTTTCTGTCTCATCTTATTCTTATTTTTAATTTATGCCATCTTGTTGTATTTTACATGCTCTAAGTTGTCTTAAGACCATTCTGGAATGAGGCAGGGCATAAAGAAACAAATAGAAAACAAACACAGAAGAAAATCAAGTCAAGATATCCCAGGACACACTTGAGTGTCAAATTTTAAATGTCCAACTTTTCTTTCTCAGCTGGCATAGTGGCCTTGAAGTTAGAATATCCAGATTTTAATGCTACCTCACTACTATAAAATTTTAGGCATGATTCTGACCCTCACTAGGCCTTGGTTTTATCATCTGTAAGTAAAGGAAAACAGCCATGTCACAAGATTTTATTTGTATATTATAGGGTAGCTGGTATGCAAAAGCTGATCAACAAAAACCAACTTTATTTCCTTCCTTTACAAACTCATCATTTATTTATTATTTATTTACTGCACTAATATTGCAGTAAAACGTCAGTCAACAGTATGTCATGCCATGTGAGCAAAAACAGAACAAATGGAAAACCAGTATACAGATAAAACAATACAGAAAACCAAATAAAATCAAGATAAAAATTCATTAAAAATCCTGCCCACCCTTTATGATTGGGCAGGATTATAATTACTACACCAACCTCAAATACTTTGCAGAATGAAACAGAGACTTTTTTTAAGGGAAAAAATGGTCCATTATTTCTTCTAAATTTCTGCTTCTTAGGGTACATATATGACCCCCAGAGTGTACATAAGAAGCCAAAGGATGACCATTTTCTTGCTGTACTGATTTGAAAAATTGTCAGCATTCTTATATAAAATATTATAACTAGACAACAAAATAGAATTCAAGATTCCCTTGAATTTAGGGGTAGTTTCCTCTCAAGGGGGAAACTTGAGAGATCAATGACAACTTTCAATTGTGAAGTGCTTTTTCAGTTAATTCTCCCTAAGTTGATCTATATATTTAAAACAATCTCTATTAAAATCTCAACAGGATTTTTGTTGAAACTGGTAGGCTGAATCTAAAATGTATGTTAAAATTCAAATAACTTAGAATATCCAAAACAATTTTTTAAAGGAAGTAAAAAGTTGGAGTACATACACAGTCTGGCTTCAAAACTTGATATAAAGTGGCAGTTATTAAAAGAATGGTACTGGTATAGTCATGAAGATCACTAAAACAGGTAAAGAAGTACAAAAATATGTCCTTTTTATGTGCCTATTATATGGCCAACTGATTTTTGACAATAGAAGCAAGAAAATTTAAGCATAAAAGATGGTCTTTTCCACTAACAAATCCTTCATACAAAATTTAACATACAATAATTAACACGGAATGGATCAGACAAAATTTGCTAGCTAAAACTTTAAAAATACAAAAATAATAGAAAATCTTTGTGATTTTAGATTAGGCAACAACTTCTTAGACATAATACCAAAACAGCAATCCATAAGGTAAAAACTAATTAAATGGGGCTCAATCAAAATTAAAATGTTTTACTCCTTAAAACACCATTAAAAAACCACAAATTAGGACAAAAATTTTGGAAATCATGTATCTGGTAAGGAATCTATATCCAGAATATATATAAAGAACTCTTACAACTCAACAGTGAAAAGTCAGATGACCCAATCAAAAATATGGGCAAGAGGTTGAATAGACAATTCACCAAGGAAGACATACTAATGGCCACATGAATATCATTAAAGAAATGCAAATTAAAGCCACAATGAAATACCATTATATGCCCACTAGAATGGCTTTATGAAAAGAACCAAAATACCAGAAGTTGGAAAGGACAAGGAAAAACTGGGATCCTTACACTTTTCTGGTGGAGACACACACAAAAAAAAACCAAATAACCATTTTTGAAAAAAATTTCCATTTAGTAGTTTCATAGTAGGTATACATAAACTTACTATTGAACCCTGCATTTATACTTCTAGAAAACTGTATAGGAGAATGAAAAGATACGTCACACAAAGATACATATACAGATGTTCAAAGCAGTATTATTTAGAATAGCCAAAAAAACAAAAGGCAAACCAAATGTGGTTAACTGGTAATCAAAATTTGATCCACACAATGGAATGTGAGGATGCACGCTAAGTTGCTTTAGTCATGTCTGACTCTTTGTGACCCTAAGGACTGTAGCCCACAGGCTTCCCTGTTCATCAGATGCTCCAGGCAAGAACACTGGAGTGGGTTGCCATGCCCTCCTACAGGGGATCTTCCTGACCCAGGGATCAAATCTGCATCTCTTATGTCTCCTGCATTGGCAGATTTTATTTTATTTTTTTTTACCACTAGCAGCACCTGGGAAGCCCATACAATGAAATACTTTGCAATAAAAGAAAAAATTCTAAACATGCTACAGCATTGAAGAGTCTCAAAAGTATTATGTTAACTGAAAGAAACAAAACATTACATATTGTAATACTGTAAAATTCTATTCATAAAAATTTTCCAGGGAAGGCAAATCTGTGAACACAGAATGCAGATCAGCAGTTGCCTACGCTGGGTGTGGTAGCAGGACTTAACTACAAATAAGCGTAAGAGAGTTTTGAGGGGTAAGAACAGAGTTACAGAACTGAATATGGTAATGATTACACAACTTTAAATATACTAAAATCACTGAACTCAATTACAATGAGGTTTTATCGTATGAAAATTACACCTCATAAAACTGTTAAAATTAACATAACATTGTAAATCAATTATACTTCAACTTTTAAAAATTTAAAAATAACAACAAATGAGTATGTAAGGTTCTAAACTAAAGCCATAGATTACTTTTGCAATGACTAATCAATAAATTATTAGTTTGAGATGTTTTACTCAAAGAAGCAGACATATAGTAGAAATATAACTATTTTCAAATTCTTGATGTTTTCTAACACAAGATATAGGTGTACATATGTAATATGCCTTTCAAAGAACAACTAAGGCTAGTGGGTTTTAATTAGAACAAATAAACTAAACTATAAGAATACAAATACAAACCAGTGCACTAAGAGCTCTCTAAAAATAAGAGCCAAAGTTTCCAAAGAAATAAAAGCTGTCAACAATTAACAGGAGGCTCCATGAGTCACCCTATTTCTTTTTTCTATTTAAAATAGTTAACTGACCAACTATTTAGTCTTGTTCAGATTCAATTCCTACATGGAATGGAACTGAATAATAAATTAGATGTAACCTCCAAGATTCCTTTCATTTTTAGGATACTGTTATTATTTTTATTTCTGCCAATGAACTGACACATTAAAAAAGAAAGTAGCCTTGAGAAATATGGCCCTCAAACAAAATTACAGTGGCTGGTGACCCAAATATATTATGGGTCTGGAAGTGAAGTTGTCAAGGTTCTGGATGAATATGTTGAAACTGCTGCTGGCAGCTACTGAGGGTGCTTACTCTAATTTTAACACCATAAAGGGTCATCTTATAGCCAGTAATAAACTGTCTTTTGATCTGATTTGGAGTACGTGCATGCGTGCTCAGCTGCTTTAGTCCAATCTGACTCTTTGTGACCCCATGGACTGTAGCCTGTGAGGCTCCCCTGTCCACGATATTTTCCCTTCAAGAACACTGTGGTGAGTTACCGCGCCCTCCTCCAGGGGATCTTCCCGACCCAGGGATCCAATGTGCGTCTCTTCTGTCTCCTGCATAGCAGGCATTCTTTACCACTGAGCCACCGGGGAAGCCCACAACTCTGGTGTATGTATTTTCAAAAACATTACCAAATATATATATATATATTTTTTAATTTAAGGAGCTAAGGTACTAATATAAAAAGGTTATTTTATTCATTTCTTAACAAAAATAACATTTCAACAATAGAAAAATGATTAGAATTATAGCAATATCATGCTGTGCTATAATTGCTGTTATCAAAATAAATCTCCTCTTGCCTTGAAAAACATCTGACCTGAGCTCAAGTAAAACTATGATTTCAGAAATTATCTCTGCAGTAACCTACATGCCCTGTAGTGGAGAGGTGATGGAGGTGCAGAGGATATATCAGTATCAACTACAACAAACAAACAAAAAAGATACAATATCATAGACAAAAACATGTGCTTACAATTTCAGTGACATTTCTGAGACTATAGCTTTTTCAGAATTAAAACTTTGGAATTTTAATAAAGCAATAGTTAATTAAATAAACCATTGAAACAAATACTCTTACCATGGCATGTGCATGCATGTATATTTTAGGTTTATAGTTTTCTAACTTCAAATTTTGTATTAATTAGGTGGTTTTACTCTTTCATTAGATTAGCCATTTTAAACATGGCAGGAAAATGTAATGAAACTGGACAGCAAATTACAGCAATTGTCTTGTTCTTGGTTATCTGTGAGCTTACTACGTGTTTCATGTGTGTTCAACCACCTTAAAAAAACAAACAAACAAACAAGATGATCACCTCAACAAAGAAAAGCATTTCATAAAAACACTCAGAAAACTAGGAATGGAAGGAACCTTCCTGTACCCAATAAAGAGCACCAACAAAATAAAACACATCTAAAATCATATTTAGTGGTGAAAGATCAAATGCTCTCCCTCTAAGATCAGAAGGAAGAAAAGACTATCAGTTGTTATAATATCTATTTAACACTGTACTAGAGGAACTAGCTAGGACAATTCCATGAAAAAAAAAGAAGGTATCAAGATTTTAGAAGAGAAACATTAAATGCATCTGATTTTGTAAACAAAAATCGTATATATAGGTTATCTCAAAGAATCCACACAAAAAATCTGCAAGAACTAAAAAATGAATTCAGCAAAGTAGCAGGAAATGAGATGGATATACAAAAGTGAACTATATACTAGCAATGAACGATGTGAAAATAGAATTGAGGAAAAATCAATTTACGATGGCACCCAAAAGAATAAAATACTCCAAAATAAGGTAACCAAAATAAATTTAGAGTTTACACTAAATGAAAAGTACTAAATATCATTGAAAAAAATCACAGAAGACTTGACTAAAAGGAAAGACTTCCAATGTTCACAGATATGAAAACTTAACAGAAAGACAGCAATGCTGACAAAATCGATTTACAGAATCAACACAATCCTTATTAGAGTCCCAGCTTGTTGTTTCTGAAGAAACTGACCAGTTGATATCATATGGACATGCCAAAACAATATTGAAAAAGAATAAAGTTAGAAGACTCACACTTCCTAATTTCAAAACTTACTATAAATCTAGATAATCAAGAGAATGCAGAACCAACAGAAAGAAGGACAGACATACAGATTAATGGAAAAAAATAAGAGTACAGAAATCAACACATTTCTGCTTAACTGATTTCTGGCAAGGGAAGACAATTCCAAAGTAGAATTTTCTTTTTTTAACGATTTATTTATCTTTATTTATTTTTGACTGCAGAGTCTTCACTATTGTGGGCTTTCTCTAATTGTGGCAAGCGGGGGCTCCTCTCTGTTGCAGTGCACCGGCTGTTCAGTGCAGCGGCTTCTTTTGATAAGGAGCATGGGGAAAGGAGTACGTGAAGGCTGTACGCTGTCACCCTGCTTATTTAACTTATATGCAGAGTACATCATAAGGAACACTGGGCTGGATGAAGCACAAGTTGGAATCAAGATTGCTGGGAGAAATATCAATAACCTCAGATATGCAGATGACACCACCCTTACGATAGAAAGCGAAGAACGAAAGAGCCTCTTGATTAAAGTGAAAGAAGAGTGAAAAAGTTGGCTTAAAGCTCAAGGTCATGGCATCTAGTCTCATTACTTCATGGCAAATAGATGGGGAAACAGTGGAAACAGTGTCAGACTTTATTTGGGGGGGGGCTCCAAAATCACTGCAGACGGTGACTGCAGCCATGATATTAAAAGATGCTTACTCCTTGGAAGAAAAGTTATGACCAACCTAGACAGCATATTAAAAAGCAGAGACATTATTTTGCCAACAAAGGTCAGTCTAGTCAAGACTATGGTTTTTCCAGTAGTCATGTATGGATGTGAGAGTTGGACTGTAAAGAAAGCTGAGCACCGAAGAATACAATCTTTTGAACTGTGGTGTTGGAGAAGACTCTTGAGAGTCCCTTGGACTGCTAGGAGATCCAACCAATCTATCCTAAAGGAGATCAGTCCTGAATATTCTTTGGAAGGACTGATATTGAAGCTGAAACTCCAATGCTTTGGCCACCTGATACAAAGAACTGACTCATTTGAAAAGACCCTGATGCTGGGAAAGATAGAAGACGGGAGGAGAAGGGGACGACAGAGGATGAGATGATTGGATGGCACCACCAACTCGATGGACATGAGTTTTGGTAAACTCCAGGAGTTGGTGACGGACAGGGAGGCCTGGTGTGCTTCAGTTCATGGGGTCGCCAAGAGTCAGGCACGACTGAGCGACTGAACTGAACTGATTGGCTGTAAAAGCACAAAGGCTTCAGTAGTTGTGGCACATAAGCTTAATTATCATGCAGCACATGGGATGTTTCCAGACCAGGGATCGAATTCCTGTCCCCCGCATTGGCAGGTGTATTCTTAACCATGGACCATCAGGGAAGCCCCAAGAATAGTATTTTCAACACAAAGTCCTGGGAATACTGTATAGCTAAATGTGAAAGAATGAACTTGGACCCCTATCTCACAAGATAAATAAAAACTAAATTAAATTGAATCACAGTTTGTAAAAGCTAAAAATTAAAAAAAGAAAAAGAAATAAAAAGAAAAACAAAACAAACAAAAAGAAACAACAAAAAAAATTGAATCAAAGACCTAAACATGACAACTAAAACTACAAAATTCTCAGAAGAACACATCTTTGTGATCCTCCATTAGGCCATGATTTCTTAGATGTGGCATCAAAAGCACAAGTGACATAAGAAAAACACAGATAAACTGGACTTTGTCAAAATTTTAAATGCTGTATTCTGAGGGCATTATAAAGAAATTGAAAAGATAATTCATAAAAATGGAGAAAACATTTGCATACCAAATACCTGACAAGAGACTAGTATCTAGAATGTATGAAGTCTTATAACTTAACAATAAAAAGATATGTACCCATTTTTTAAAAAGAGAACACTATTTGAGAAGATATTTCTCCAAAGAAAAATGATCAATTAACACATAAAATAATGCACATTATCAGTTGTTAGGGAAGTGGAAATCAAAGACACAATGAAATACTACTTCACATCCACTAAGATGGCTTCAATTAAAAAGACATGACTATAACAAGTAGAACCATCCTACACTGGCTCATGGAATTATAAAATGTATCCACTTTGGTTTGGCAGGCTTTCAAAATGTTAAGCACAGAGTTACCGTATGACTTCTAAGTATTAAAGAAAAATGTATTCAGAAAAAATAAGTCAAAGCAGGTGAGCCATTTAAGATAGATCAAGACCATCATTCAGTAATGAATGAAAAGAAAGTATCAAGGACCTACTACAGGAAAAGGTGTAAATTGGGAAAATGACTCACATAACCTTCATTCCAACTGGGGAAGACAGAAAACATAGAAAAAATTAAATAAACAAGATAATTACAGCTTGTAATAAAGACTATGAAGGAAAATATAGTGACCTGACAGAAAAGTTATTGGAGGCACACATTAAACAAGGTAGTCAAGAAAGGCCTCGATGGGAATTTGATACAAAGAATAAGACAGAAACCATCACATAAAAAGTGTGGAGGGGTGCATGACTGGCTGGGAAACAAGGAGTGCAAATGCCCTCAGATAGAAGAAAAGTTGGCACGTTCGAAAAATTGATAGAAGGTCAGTCAGTGTGTCTAAAACATAATATGTGAAGGGGGAAGTATGAATAGCAGAAGAAAATGCTGTAGAAATAGACAAGAGTAAGCTCAGATAGAGTATGGAAGTTCCAGCTATGAATTATGAATTATGAACACAGATTTTATCCTTTCTTCCACTGGAAGTCAAAGGAAGATTTTAGGCAGAGTAGTAACACTGATTTATAGGATCCAATTTTTAAAAAGTTTGCTCTTTCTGTCATGCAGAGAATGAACTGGAAGAAGACAATAAAAATAGAAAGAATAAGTAAGTGGTTCTAGCTGTGGTCCTGAAGAAATGGGTGGACTGGACCAGGATTGAGGGAATCATTTTATATAACTATATCCAGCACTTCAGTTCTAACCTAAGCACAGTAGATCCTGTGATATGTTGCCCAAACTCACTTTTGAGACGAAGGAATTAGTTCTCCAGCTACTGGCTCAGCTGAGGACAAACTTCCTGGAGCACCCCTCATCCAGTGATCAGTGCAAAGGTGGAGAGGCCTGGCCCCTCGCCTGAATGAGCCATCAAGCTTCAGTCCTCCCCATGAGGGCCAGGATGCCTTCACTGAAACTGCACCCCTCTTCCCCAGTTCTGTTTCATTCCCCTCCTTCCCATAACTACTGATCTCAAGTGTTCCTTAATCACTGTCTTATATAATAATTTCCATCTCATAATCTGCTTCCCAGGAATTAAGTCTAACATCGACTTAATAAATCTCAGCACATATCCTCAGTTTACCCTAATTTATAGATGGTCAATCTAGAAATACTAATGAACTTGAAATGAAAATGTCATTAAAAAAAATCTTAATGCAATGATATATTATAAATATGACTGGCAATTTTACCACAGCCCATTCATACTACTTGTATCCAAATCAAATCTCTTGTTTGTAAATACATGTAAACACTACCTTAGCAAAAAGGCAATAGTAAAAAATCATAACAAATGGAAAAATAAATTGTACCATTAATCATTCTGAAGAACCTGGAAACAAAATTGTACAAGTTTTCTAAGTGTCACTTACTGCTAGATAAGAAGATAAGATTAGATAAATGAAAGTCGCTCAGTCCTGTCTGATTCTTTGCGACTCCATGGACTGTATAGCCTGCCAGGCTCCTCTGTCCATGGGATTCTCCAGGCCAGAATACTGGAGTGGGTTGCTGTTCCCTTCTCCAAGGTCTCTTCTCAACCCAGGCGTCGAACCCACATTGCAGGTGAATTCTTTACCATCTGAGCCACCAGGGAAGCCCAGATAAGATAAAGCATTATTTACAACTGGTGATCAGCTTAATTAATATGGACCATTAAGAGTTGAAACATATTGTTGTTTGGTCACTTGGTGATGTCTGACTCTTCGCGACCCCACGGATTACAGGATACCAGGCTTTCCTGTCCTTCACTATCTCTTGGAGTTTGCTCAAATTCATGTCCATTGGTGGCTTCCCTAGTAGCACAAATGATAGAGAGTCTGCCTGCAATGCAGGAGACCAGGATTTGATTCCTGGGTTGGGAAGATCCCCTGTAGAAGGAAATGACAACCCACTCCAGTATTCTTGCCTAGAGAATTCCATGGACAGACCATGGGGTCACAAAGAATAGGACACGGCTGAGCACTAAACAGCATACCCAGGTGGCTCAGGGGTAAAGAATCAGCCTGTAATGCAGGAGACAAAGGCAACACAGGTCCCATCCCCAGGTCAGGAAGGTCCCCTGAAGTAAAATGGCAACCCATCCGAGTATTCTTTCCTGGGAAATCCCATGAACAGAGGAGTCTGGTGTGCTATAGTTCAAGGAGTCACAAAGACTCACACACGACTGAGCACAAACACACCATGTCCACTGAGTCGGTGATGCCACCCAACCATCTCATACTCTATCGCCCCCTTCTTCTCCTGCCCTCAATCTTTCCCATCATCATGGTCTTCTCCAAAAAGTCAGCTCTTTGTATCAGCTGGCCAAATTACTGGAGCTTCAGCTCCAGCATCAGTCCTCTCAATGAATACTCAGGGTTGATTTCCTTTAGGACTGACTGGTTGGATCTCCTTGCTGTTCAAGGGACTCTCAAGAGTCTTCTCCAGCATCACAGTTTGAAAGCATCAATTCTTTGGTGCTCAGCCTTCTTTATGTCCAACTCTCATACATGACTTCTGGGAAAACCATAGCTTTGACTATATGGACCTTTGTTGGCAAAGTGATGTCTGCTTTTTAATACACTATCTAGATTTGTCATAGCTTTTCTTCCAAGGATCAAGTGTCTTTTAATTTCATGGCTACAGTCACCATCCATAGTGATTTCAGAGCCCAAGAAAATAAGGCCTGTACCTGTTTCCATTTTTCCCACTCTATACTAATCAAAAGCAAAAATTCAATAGAGTACCATATTTCTATTAGCTCAGAACAATATTTCCTATGATTTGTTGTAACTTTGTTGAAGAATGTCAATAATGCAGGAAGATGATGAATGCTTGGGAACAGGGAGAATACAGGAAATCTCTGTACCTTGGCCCTCAAGTTTGCAGTGAACCTAAAACTGTTCTAAACTCAAAGTCTTAATTTAAAAAAAAAAACTAAGGGATAATAAAAGGTGACAAATATATTAAAAGGAAAGTTGGTTTTGTTTTTTTTTTTTTAATTTCAAACACAATGTTCAGGTGTGAGTATGAAACTGGCTCTTTTAAAAAATAATCTGCATGGCTGTGATAGACCTGAAACAGGTATCGGATTGCTGAATCCATGTCTTATAACCCTTTAGGATGCATATGTTAGCATAGTGTCTTGCACAGAGAAGTAACTAAATAAATATTTCTTAAAGGAAAATAGAGAAAAGGGGTGAAAGGGGGATGAAAGGAAGGAAAGGGGAAAGAGGAAGGAAAAGAGGAAGACATAAAACAGAGGGAGAGATAAGGGAGAAAGCAGTTTCCAGGGAAGATGTCCAGATCCTAAAAAGCTTGATTGTGATCAAATACTTTGAAATATTTTGACTGAAAACCGACAAGGCACTAGAACACTTATTTATTTTACTGCTTTACTGTACTAACAAGTACGGTTTCAGATTTATAACAACCTAATTGTCCTACTTCCATACTCTCACTATTAATGGAGTTTTCAGCCAACGCTCAACCACAGAATTTTCATGCTGAATACAGTAGCTGGGTCACTTTTTATTCCAATGAAATTTAATATGGTTGTAACCTTTTCAGTGACCCTATATTTTTTATACTATATAATTAGGTCTATGGTTCCAGAAATGTCTTAATGAAAATAACTCCCTACATTGTATACATTATACAGGAAACAACTACAATATTTTATGAACACGGTAAGACATAAATAACAAAAATACATTAGTATCATTATCAATTCAAAGTTGCTATGCTTCTTTTCAAATTTCTTTACTTAGATTATCCATTAATTATGAAGGACATCTCTTAGAAAAATGGTCAGTATTTTGGCAAAAATATATCTTAAGGAGGAAGATCAAATCATTTTATCAATATAGAGCAAAAAAGGTAATATTTTATAGAACAAACTGAAGGAAAAATCCAAGATGCATAATCTTTAAATTATGTAATTTAAATGAAGTCAGAAAAAATGTGGGGCTAAAATATAAAACATAATAACACTGTTTCACAGTTCCTTGACACATGACATCAGTTCTGAAATTCCTACTTTGTACTAGCAAGTACAAATATGTCTTATCAATATTGGTATTAGCTAAATTGTTCCACACTTTGGATTTTATAGAATTCTGAGATCTACAAATGTAGCTTTTGCAAAAAAAAAAAAATAGATAACAGTTTAATAAATAATGTATTTGTTTACAGTGTTTCCTGTCCTCCTAATTCACCATATGGGAACTCTCAGACATCTCAGTACAATGTGTTCTCCAATCATACTCAGTACAGTGGACATCACAGTGTGTTCAGAGTAACTTTGGATAAATTGCTTAAGAGATCAGACATTACCTGTGTCAGGATCAAAACTCAGAGACATACAGAAATGGTTTTAAGAAAATCTTAAAAGGATTACAAGTTGATTAGAGTTCTTTAGGCAGCATTCTACCAGAAATCTCTCCCTCAATTACCTATTTGCTAGTTCACACTTCTGCTAGTTATCAATCAATTTATCATTAACAAATTTCACTTGAAGGTATCATTCCCAAAGTTATTTGGTGATGCCTACTTGCTATAACCAACCTAGACAGCATATTAAAAAGCAAAGACATTACTTTGCTGACAAAGGTCTGTCTAGTCAAAGCTATGACTTATCCAGTAGTCATATATGGATGTGAGTGTTGGACTATAAAGAAAGCTGGGCAGCGAAGAATTGATGCTTTTGAACTGTGGTGTTGGAGAAGACTCTTCAGAGTTTCTTGGATTGCAAGGAGATCAAACCAGTCAATCCTAAAGGAAATAAGCCCTGAATATTCATTGGAAGGATTAATGCTGAAGCTGAAACTCCAATATTTGGCTACCTGATGCAAAGAACTGAGTCACTGGAAAAGACCGTGATGCTGGGAAAGATTGAAGGAAGGAGGAGAAGGGGATGACAGAGGATGAGATGGTTGGATGGCATCACGAACTCAATGGACACGAGATTGAGCAAGCTCCAGGAGTTGGTGATGGACAGGGAGAACTGGTGTGCTGCAGTCCATGGGGTCTCAAAGAGTCAGACACAACTGAATGACTGAACTTAACTGAACTTTCAAGTCAGGGCTTCCCCGATGGCTCAGCAGGTAAAGAATCCACCTGCAAAGCAGCAGTAACAGGAGACTTGAGTTTGATTCCTGGGTCCAGAAGATACCCTGGAGGAAGGCATGGCAATCCACTCCAGTATTCTTGCCTGAAGAATCCCATGACAGAGGGGCCTGGCAGGGTACAGTCCATGGGGTTGCAAAGAGTTGGACACAATTGAAGCGACTGAAAATGCATGCATGCACTTTCAAGTCAATGGAGCTAAAATTGAAGACTGAATCTGTGTTTATGGGACTAACTAGATGATAAAATTTGCAGTCTAATGTAAAGGAAGACTTATTATAATTTTAGTCTATTAGTTATAAGGCAAAATATGTTTTAAATGACATATATTCTAGTTGCCTTAGATTTAAAAAAAGTTTCACAAGAGTAGATTATAATGTGTCAAATTTATCCTTCACCCCATTTAGGCAACAGCTGTGTTGAATGTACAATCTGTTTTAACAATTCCTATAATCTTCTGTGGTATTTTGAGTTGGTATATTTCTAATGTCTTTTACATCCACACTTGTACAACTTTCTTAAAACTTAAGAATCAGGTTTTATGGTCATTCTATTAATTTTCATCTTGCTTTTCTCAACCATTGTGCCAAAATCCTTATTGGATCTCAATTCAGACATTCAACACAGCAGTTACCCTTCCTTATTTTACATATTTTCCTTAATGTGATAACCATACCAACTAAGGCCAAGCAAAGAGCTCTATGATTCATTACTCTGTCTGTGAATCAACGTGCTCTATACACACTTCTGTTATTTGCTCCATTTCTAAAGTATCCACAAAGTTAAGAGGGAATTGAATCTTTTCTTATTAACAGTATAGGTAATACATATGGGATTGATCAGCATTTATCTATCCATTCATTTACATATATATTTATTTTATATTATTTTCATATCATTTCAAAATTAGAAGGATTACATACTTTAAATGTAGCTGTGCTATACTTTAAATGTAGCTGTGTCTGACTCTTTGCCACTCCATAGACTGTAGCCCGCCAGGCTCCTCAGTCCATGGGGATTCTCCAGGCAAGAATACTAGAGTGGGTTACCATGCCTGCCTCCTGGGGATCTTCCTAACCTAGGTATTGAATCCAGGTCACCCACATTGCAGGTGGCTTCTTTACTGTCTGAGCCACCAGGGAAGCCCCAAACTAAAAGGATTACATATTTTAAATGTAGAATTGACTCTGAATATTAAGGGATGCCATGACAGTCAATTTTGTGTCAACTTTGCTAGACTGTGTGTGTGTGTGTGCATGTGTGTTAATGGTGTGTCTGACTGTTTGAGACCCCAGGTGATGTAGCCCACCAGGCTCCTCTGTCCATGGAATTCTCCAGGCAAGAATACGGGAATGGGGAGCCATTCCCTTCTCAGGAGTATCTTCCCAATCCAGGGATTAAACCCAAGTCTCCTGCATTGCAGACAGATTCTTTACCATCTGAGCCACCAGGGAAGCCATTGCTATGCATGGTATTCAGATATTTGGTCACATACCAGTCTAGATGCCACTATGGAGGAAATTTTTAGATGAGATTAACATTTGAGGAAAGCAGATTACTCTTCATAATATGGGTGGGCCTTATCCACTTTACTGAAAGCCTTAAGAGAAAAGAGAGCTCCCACAAGGAAGAGAGAAATCTGTATCCAAACTGCATTTGACTCAAGCTACAATATCAACTCCAGCCTCAAAGACTTCCCTGCAAATTTCAGACTTGCCAGACCCTAATTTCTTAAAATCAGTCTTTATCTGTCTCTCTCTCTCTGCATACAAACACACACATCCTATTGGTTCTGTTTCTCTGGAGAACTCCACTAAGTGACCTTCAGCATTATTCCCAAGCCAAGGTTGGGGTGCTCTAGAGGGATGCACTAGAGGGGGCTTCTGTATCAGAAAGATACCTAACACAGTTAGGTAACGATGTTCCCATAGTCTGGATGATCTCTATGATCATTTTCAGTGCTTCATGACTGCTAGTGATCTGTTCTTTCTAATCAGTACAATCTTTGGATGTCACACAGCTTATTGTTCAGATGAGCCTATCTGAAACATCCTGGAGTAGGAAATGGCAACCCACTCCAGTATTCTTGCCTGGAAAATTCCATGGGCAGAGGAGCCTGGCAGGCGACACTCCAAGGGGTTACAAACAGTCGGACATGACTAAGCACATACACACACATAGCTGAAACATAGACAACTGACAAAAAATACTGATCAAAAATTATAATGACCTTTATTACTGTTACGGGGCTTCCCTGATAACTCAGTTGGTAAAGAATCTGCCTGCAATGTAGGAGACCCCAGTTTGATTCCTGGGTTGAGAAGATCTCTGGAAAAAGGATAGGCGACCCATTCCAGTATTCTTGGGCTTCCGTTGTGGCTCAGCTGGTAAAGAATCCACTACAGTGCGGGAGAGCTGGATTCAATCTCTGGGTTGGGAAGGTCCCCTGGAGAAGGGTAGGGCTACCCACTCCAGTATTCTGGCCTGGAGAATTCCACGGACTGTATAGTTTATGGGGTCGCAAAGAGTTGGACACAACTGAGTGACTTTCACTTTCACTTTATTACACTTATACTGTGGGGTAACCTATACACCACTCTTTCACATATCTATTATACTTGAATTTTCCCAACAATCCATGACACATACAGCTTATATTTTTATTATAATTTCAAACAAAGAAATCACGATCAAAAAAAAAAATACACACTTACTTAGGGAAAGAATTAGGACTAGACTCTGCAAGTCTTTTTACTTTAGCATCCCCTCTTATTTAAGAAATGAATCCATGGGGACTGCTAAGGATTGAATTGTGTTTTCCCAAAATTCATGTGTTGAGGCCTTAATCCCCAACGTGACAGTATTTGAATATGGGGCCTTTGGAAGATAATTAGGTTTACATGAGGCCATGAAAGTGAAGACCTCATGATGGGATCAGTGCCCCTTTAAGAGTTAACTCTCTCTCTCATCTACCACATCAGGACACAGTGAGAAGACAAGTCAGGAAGAAAGTCCTACTAACTAGAACTCTGATATGCTAGCACCCTAATCTTGGACCTCCAACTTCTAGAACTGTGAGAAATAAATTTCTATTGTTTAAGCTACCTAATCTATGGCAGCCAGTGCTAACTAATATACAGACTTACAAAGTCTGGGTGTTACTGAATACTACAACCCATTCAAAGATTATATATTATGAAAATATATTTTAAAAAACAGACAAAATAATACTAATCAAAGAGAAAAATTATAAAAACAAGTGGGACTCAGACATGAGGCTACACCAGCATCCCTTGCAAAGTTTTCTAAGGTATATATTGCCAACTCCACACCCACAGTGTGTTATTCAACAAGTCTGGGTTGTGGTCCCAAATTTTGCACTTCTAAAAATAGTTCCCAGGTGACAGTGATACCAAATCATATTTTGTAAATGACTAGTATAGGCTGCTACAAGATGTAAATCACAAACTATTTAGAGCATTAATGCTACAGAAACACAAGTCCATGTGCCTGACTCTCAGTGAGCCCAAACAATACCAAAATGTCAGAGTTTGGAAGAGAGAAAGGTTTACTGAGGGTCATGCAAAGACATGGATGGTTCATGCCTTAAAAAACCCCATAACTCCCTGAAAGCTTTCAGCAAAACCCTTTTCTAGGAAAGGTGAGGGTGGGGTGAGGTTAGTTACTGCAAACTTCTGGATATTAGATCCTTTGTTACTGAAGTCAGGTCATAGGTAATGATGTTCTGTAAATCTCTTACCAAACGAATGAATGTTATTCTCCACTCTGACAAGAAAGGGTCAGGTCCCCAGGCACAGTTTTCACCCTCTGAGGTCCAGTCCTGGCCAAGAGAAGGCAGATCTCAGTTGGCGGCTCCCTCAGGGCAAAATCCCCAGATCCTACCCAGCTTGTCATCGCTGAGGGAGCCAGGTGCCCAGGACCCAACCTGCCCTCAGGCTCCTCAGGCCACCCAGAAGCCAGGGGCCAGGTCCCACAGACGGCATCCTATGCAGACTGCAGATGCAACGAGGTCGCAGAGGCTGTGATGGGGGAGTTCATCACCACCTCAAAACCTGAGCCCCACCAGTGGGTGGTCGTGGCCAGGGCTCTGGAGCCCTGCAGGATATAGCCCCCAACCTGTTCCCTGGGTTCCCCCAGCCTCCCCACTGGCCCAAGGCCCGGTGAGCTAAAGGCTCTCTGGGAGAAGGCGAGGGTCCACCTCTTACCTCACTCTCCACCATTGGTTTGCTCAGAGGACCACCATTCCCGGGGCCAACTGAACAGGGCCACTAACGGTCCCTCAGTGACAAGCGCTTACCTGGGGCCCCACTGAGGCGCCGACCAATGGCTGAGCGTGAGCACTAACCGTCCCTCAGTGACACTTGCTCACACGGGGAGGAGCCCACTGCTGAACCCAGAGATCTTGCGGTAAATTTTCTTAGGGTAACCTCACATGACTTCACAGTAACTTCACAGTAACAGCTGCTTAGTGTGGGGTAACCAATGGCCACGTGCTATGTGCACGGCCACACTCTATAACACTAAGAGTGCATTTTAAATACACACATAAACACAGAACACCAAACTCCAAGATTTTAAACCTGGATATCTTGACTAGGGCAGGTTTTCAAAAAGAAGTTTCAAAAATTTCTCCAATATGTTTTAATAATCACCAGGTTTGGGAAATTAACAGCCTAAGATTATCAAATTAGAAAAAAAGTTTCATTTCTTTAATTATCTACAACAGGAAAACTAGGTAAAGACGTTATTTAGTAAAAGATTCTTTCAAAATTTTCTTAATATGAATTATAAAATTACAATGCTGCTGACAATACCAAGTTTTTATTTATAAAGTACACTGTCAGAAAATAGTTTGTTATTTTGAATATATTTGATATTTGTCATTAAAATCCTTGGACATTACTCATTTATTTAAGCCCTTTGATCCTGAGCAGGATAAATCTCCACTAGTCTAAACCTAGCCAGAGGGAAATCAACAGATAAAGCCACAATACTATCAAAGAAAGCACAAAATTATTTAAAAATGATCATCTGACTCACACAAAAAACTTTAACAGTGGTAAGCTTTAGTAGTGTTTAATGAAACTAATGAGTGAAATAATTATTGTTTAAAATATCAGTTATTTATAATAAATATATAACTTAAAAATACATAAATGACAAATTGATAAATATTTTACATAAATAGTATATAGATAAAAATCTATCATAAGCAGTAATGCAAAGATGCTTGAGAATACTATATTTTATCTACTGAAAGAACTGTAAGTAAAATCAGCTTGAGCATGGGACAGAATTGTAATCAAGAGAATGTATAAATATATTAGATAAATGTAAAGCCAAATGATCAGTAAATCTGAACTGAATACCCAACGTCATTTTCTATACGTGAACTAAGGCAGCCGTCACCTGATTTCTCCTGGTCTCTTTCTTCAAGAAATTTCTTGTCCCTCAAGAAATTTCTTGCTTGAAGCAGAAATATAACACCCAAGATTACATGAGTTTCTACCTTTCCTTATAACACTTATCTGCGTCTCCCTCTGTGAAAAGTGAACCTCAATCTCTGCTTCTCAGTTTCAGTTCTCAGGATGCCTAAGGACAGACTCATAAACCAACAACCAACCCAAATTAGTAGTTTGGTTAATGTATTTGCTGCAGATGTTTCTTCAGTTTCAAGAAAATGCTTTCTGATATTAATATTTAAGAATTAGCATATATTAAGCCAACTGCTGGTGGCTCAGAGTTCAAAGCGCCTGCCTTCAATGCTGGAGACCCGGGTTCGATCCCTGGGTTGGGAAGATCCCCTGGAGAAGGAAATGGTAACCCACTCCAGTATTCTTGCCTGGAGAATCCCATGGACGGAGGAGCCTGGTAGGCTACAGTCCACGGGGTTGCAAAGAGTCACACGACTGAGCGATTTCACTCAGATTTTTTGGACAGATAAATATTGTGAAAGAATAACAAATTCATGATAATCGCTCTTGATCTGCACTTATAGTAGCATTATAAAAGTATTCCATCTAGTCCCAGTGATTTAATAAAAGGAAAACTTAATTGTAGTCTAGCTACAAGCAAATGTTTATGCTTCAAAAACATACTTTGTATACAGTTAAATGTAGGGTATTAGAAAAATGGGAAATGACTGAATTTGCTATATATAAGCACATCAGTTATTTGGGCTTTAATTTAAAAAAAAGACAAGGAAAAATGAGGAGAAAATGTGTCATATAAATCTTTCAGTTTCCACACAATAAGTTTGAATAAGTATTGTTGTTTTCTGTGAAATATGGAGGTTTTAATAGTATTTTCTCTCTTTAATTCAGTATGTGTAGGCAGAGTAGGTTTTCCTTATATATAAAGGAAAACATAGCATTAGAAAGATAAAACAGAAAGAAAAAAAATCAATGAAATAGCACAATGTTAAGAAGTAACGTTTAAGAGGAAATCAAAGGAAGGGAGAGCAGCTAAAAAGACCAAAATAAAGATAAAGGGCAAAGGATTTAAAAATTAAACAGAAGAGAAAAGATTAAAGAAGGAAAGGCAAAAAGCAATGCAGCAGGATTTAAGAAGCCAGTAAAAAGAAAAGACATGCAGTGATGACAAAGGAATAGCAAGTGCCACAAAAAAGATACTCATAGTAATGAAAAGAATAGAGGAAGAAAACAAAGTAGAAGCAGTCGAAAATTAATTGTAAACAGAATTTAAGAAAGATACAATGTTAATGGGCTTTCAGGGTTTTTTTTCTCCCCTTCTTGGCTCTGTTATTGATGAAAAGAAAAAAATTAATGTTCAGGCACAGGAGACTTAGAACAGTAAGTCCACTGTACAGAGATGCAGCAGGGTTAGTACAGAATACACTGCCACTGGCAGGTTCTGTGATGCTGTTTGAGGAAATTACTTTTCCTGTCCCACACTACATCTCACAATTTTTTAATTTATATATTGAAGTTGCTGCCTTATTTCTGAGGTCCTTTGCCTAAATGGTGTGACTTTATACACAACCCATCATTGTCTCTGATTCTGAAATCACTAACTTATTTTAAGGTGAAATAAAATGTATCATAATGGACAAACTGAATTACAAATACACTCACCTTTAAATAATCAACCTTTCTCGGCAACAGTAGTGCCACTGAGAGTTTCAAAAATTTGAAGGGATATTTTTAGTTATCATAATGATGGGAATAGCTAATATTTAATAGATAAGGGTGAGGGATGCTAGATTTTTGCAATTTCCTAAGGAACATTCTTTTAGATAAAAACATGTTTATAATTAGTAGTTTAGGTACTGAATGCAAATGGGAAAGAGATGGGAATACCAGACCACCTGACCTGCCTCTTGAGAAATCTGTATGCAGGTCAGGAAGCAATAGTTAGAACTGGACATGGAGCAACAGACTGGTTCCAAATAGCAAAAGGAGTATGTCAAGGCTGTATATTGTCACCCTGCTTATTTAACTTATATGCAGAGTACGTCAGGAGAAACACTGGGCTGGAGGAAGCACAAGCTGGAATCAAGATTGCTGGGAGAAATATCAATAACCTCAAATATGCAGATGACACCACCCTTATGGCGGAAAGTGAAGAATGAGAGTCTCTTGATGAAAGTGAAAGAAGAGAGTGAAAAAGCTGGCTTAAAGCTCAACATTCAGAAAACTAACATCATGGCATCTGGTCCCATCACTTCATGGGAAATAGATGGAGAAACAGTGGAAACAGTGTCAGACTTTATTTTTTTGGGCTCTAAAATCACTGCAGATGGTGACTGCAACCATGAAATTAAAAGACGCTTATCTTTGGAAGAAAAGTTATGACCAACCTAGATAGCATGTTAAAAAGCAGAGATATTACTTTGCCAACAAAGGTCTGTCTGGTCAAGGCTATGGTTTTTCCAGTGGTCATGTATGGATATGAGAGTTGGACTGTAAAGAAAGCTAAGCACCGAAGAATTGATGCTTTTGAACTGTGGTGTTGGAGAAGACTCTTGAGAGTCCCTTGGACTGCAAGGAGATCCAACCAGTCCATCCTAAAGGAAATCAGTCCTGAATGTTCATTGGAAGGACTGATGTTGAAGCTGAAACTCTAAAACTTTGGCCACTGATGTGAAGAACTGACCCTGGAAAAGACCATGATGCTGGGAAAGATTGAGGGCAGGAGGAGAAGGGGACGACAGAGGATGAGATGGTTGGATAGCATCACCAATTTGATGGACATGAGTTTGAGTAAACTCCGGGAGTTGGTGATGGACAGGGAAGCTTGGCGGGCTGCAGTCCATGGGTTCGCAAAGAATTGGACATGACTGAGTGACTGAATCGAACTGAGCTGAATGCATGTTTAATAAATGGCTAAATGAAGTATAAAGCAAATAAAATTTTATCATCATTCCAAACAGTCCATAGTTCTCCTCTTATTGTGTACATTTATTTCTACTAAAGGGTAGAGAATATTTTCAATATGTGGAAAGTAGAGTATGCTGATGTGATTACTTTAAATTTATACAGTACCTTTTCCAATTAGAATCTCTCTTCTAGCAATGTTAGGGTCAATGTAATATTAAATAGTAATGTATCAGTAACTACAGAAATCATAAAACCTTTACAATGAATTTTTGTGTAAACAATGACAAGTGAAATACAAATCACTATTGACTGCCATGTACATTGTTCTAAAAAATAATCTAGATTACTTACAAAATGTAAAAACAAGTTAATCTGAGCCACTTTGGAAGACAGTTTTTGTAATTTATTGCAAAGCTAAATATAGTTTTACCACACAATCCAGACATTATGCTCTACATTTCACCTAATGGGTCAAAAACTATATACACATCAAAGGCTGCACATGAAAGGTTATGTATAATTATGCAGCTTATGTATAATTGCAAAAACTAGGAGGCAACCAATATATCCTTCAATAAGTCAATGAATAAACAAACTGTGATAAATTCACGCAAGGGAAGATGGCTGTGCAGTGCTGTGCTATGCCCAGTCATATCTGACTCTTTGTGGCCCCGTGGACTATAGCCCACCAGGCTCTTCCCATCCATGGAAGTTCCCAGGCAAGAAAACTGGAGTGGGTTGCCATTTCTTATGCCAGTGGATCTTCCTGATCCAGAGATTGAACCTGCATCTCCTAGGGCTCTTGCATTGCAATTCTTTACCTAACTGAGCCACCTGGGAAGCCCCACAGGGAAGGTTATTCAACATTATAAAGAAATGAATTATCAAACCATGAAAAGACATGGAGAAACCTTAAATAAACATTCCTAAGTCAAAGAAGACAGTTTGAAAATGCTATATATTGCATAATTTCAACTACATGACACTGGAAAAGGTAAAACCATAGACAGTAAGATTAGATGTTGCCAGAGGTCTGAAGGGGAAGGAGAGGGTGAAGAATAAATAGGTGGAACATGGGATTTTTTTAGGGCAATGATATTATTCTTTTTTCTTTATTTTCATTCCCCAACCAGGGACTGAACCCATACCCCATGCATTGGGAGCACAGAGGAGTCTTAACCACTGGACCAGCAGGAAAGTCTCTGCTACACTCTGTGATACTATATGGGTGGATATAAGACATAATGTATTTGTCAAAATCCACAGAACTGTATAACACAAACAAGCCCTAATGTAAACTCTAGAATTTAGTTAATAAAAAAATATCAATTTTGGTTCATCAATTGTATCAAATGAACCACACTAATGAAAGATGTTAATAACTGGGGGAATTATTTTGAGGCTGGGAGGTAATATGGGAGCTCTCTGTACTTACTGCTCATTTTTTTCTGTAAATCTAAAAATTCTCTGAAAAATAAAGTCTTAAATTTTAAAAAGAAGTTAATAATCAGCTTATATGCTCATAATCCTTCAATGGAAATTTGACTGAACTGACACTATATGCCCTCTAAGAATTTGAGCTTAACTGTTTGGCTGCATATGTGCCCCTATATGAAACTTCAGTTTTTATTGCTATCCTCACCTCCAATCACACTATAGGGAGGTGAGAAACTAATAAGCATGGGTTAAGTTAAATACTTCTATTGGGCAACAAGGCATGGTTTTTCTTCAAATTTTATTTTATTATTTAAGAGTATTTCTTTCTCTCTTTCCATGTGTAACCAGATATCTCATATATTTTTGTTGAACATGAAGGAAGAACTTCCAGTTCAAAACAGAATGGAACACATCTCTTTTCCCTCCATAAACCACACAAACATGACAGCTAAAGACTTTTCAATAAAGGAATAAACCTAGAAGAATAGAAAGTTCAAGAGAAAACAAGAGCAATAGTGTTTTGGAAGCTGAAAAGCTAACATGTGAGTTATAGTTGATTAAACAAACTTCAAAACACTGAATCCTTGACTAACACTGTGGACAAGCCAAGAAGTTATTTGATCCATAGCAGAAGCCCCAAACTGGGTGGCTTGAGGTATCTCTGGAGACATTTAGGACGGAAGTAGGCTCTCTTTCCCTCTCCTATTCTACAGAGCTGGACAACACTCCTCCCCATCCCCCAGAAAGTCACTTTACTATCTAACACCATTTTTCCTTTGTATTAATTGATTTGCTTGCTTTCTTATACTGTCTGATATCACATTGTTTTTATATCTTATTTGGAAGAAAGTTAGGCAAGGAGCGGGGAGCAGAGGAGGAAGGCAAGGAGAAAGAGAAGGGAGGGAAGAAGGAAATCAGCAAGATGCAACAGATTCAAAATTGGGATCAACTATCACGTGTGAAATAGACAGCTAGTGGAAAGCTGCTATATAACACAGGGAGCCCAGTCTGGCGCTCTGTGATGACCTAGAGGGGCAGGATGGGTAGGTGGATGGAGTTTGGGAGGCCCACGAGGGAGGGAATATATATAATTTTGACAAATTCATGTTGTTGTGCAGGAGAAATCAACACAACACTGTAAAGCAATTTTCCTCCAACCAAAGAAATTTTTAAAAAATGGGATCAGAGATAACTTCAGTGTATTAAATGATGAGGAGAGAAACAGTAGTAGGAGATAGCATTTATTAATCAAGTAACGGTGCTTCCCTGGTGGCTCAGATGGTAAAGAATCTGCCTGCAATGCAGGAGACCCAGGGTCTATCCCTGGGTTGGGAAGATCCCTTAGAGAAGGGAATGGCAACCCACTCCAGTATTCTTCCCTGGAGAATCCCGTGGACTGTACTAATATCACCTTTGTGTTCTCAGGGACCTAAAAGGAATGGGGGGGTGCATCAAAGAGCACACAGGCCTTCTTTTTCCTTCCTGTTATATTTTACCTGAGCTAAAGAAAAACTTCCTTAATAAATACACGTTTTTTAAACATACACTTATCTGCAAGAAATTCTTTACAAAGAATCAATATGATCAAGAAAAGAATAAACAATTATGTTGAGCCACAAGTGAAAAAAGGAAAAAGAATATCTTTAATCATTTAATGAGCTCTAAAGACTTAAAGGATAAAAAGTAATACAGGCAAAAATAATCACTTTCTCAAGAAGAAAATTACCTACTTTTTTTGGCCCACAAAGGTCCCCTAAATAATGATAAAAATATAAACTAAATTTTATGGTTTTCTTCATTTTTATAGATAACAAGGTCATCTAGTATAAGATGATACTGGTTATTTAGGATAATAAGGAAAATATTCTCAGGTTATCACTGATATAGTTAGAGAAAGAAAATAGAGTACACAAGACTTTCTCCAACTCTACTGAATATGTTTCCCTCAAAAGAGGTTGAAGAGAGTATACCTGTGTGGGATTTACTTCCATATATAATATAAAAGGGTTACTGTTCAAATCTATGCATCATTGGTATGTATCTTCCATTTTTATGAAGGATAAGTTCAATAGATACACTTTAAGTTAGAGAAAAATAATAAAAGGCAAGTGCCTAACTGTAACAGGATAAAAAGTATTTAATTATCATAATTTTGAGATTTAACTTTTTCATGCAAATGATAAAATATTTTGAAAAGTAAATGCTATATATAACAGAAAAGCTGTTTCAATGGATGCACACACAATTTTGGTGAATAGTAATCAAGTGAATCAATCATAAGACAAAGTTATCATGAAATAGAGTTAATTAGGTATAGGCTTGGGGTATGGCAGATGGAAGGTGTAACATATGAAAGGAAGTTAAGCACTTTTTTGAATTCTGATTTTCTGGGTGGTTCCCCTTGTCATATAATGAACTATTACATTTCATTTCTGAATAACTGAGGAGATTAAAGCATTCAACTGTAGCTCATGAATTACTCTGAAAGCTATTCAGAATTTAAATGTTATAACTGGTGGTCTCTCATTTTTCATTGTCTAATAAATGAGTTTATGAATAAACAAATGCATTCAAATATTCAAAACAGCAGACCAGACATGCACCCCCAGTTCATTCATTCATTCAGTTAGTCATTCATTCACTAGCTACTGATCTATAAAGGGTCAGACCTTACCCTAAATGACAGCCTGAATAAGATACACATTTTATGCCCCTATGGAATTCACAAGTCAATATGAAAAGAAACATTAAACAAACATATGAAATGTTTGTTACCAATAACAAAGTAGATGAATGACCTGTGGAAAAGAACAAAAGCATAGATGAAAAGGGAGTTATTTTAGAGAGGTAGGTCAGCAAAAACTCCCAGAGAAAGAACCATTTAAACAGAGCAGGCCAAGCATGGAAAGGAGCATTTCAGTGACAACAGCAAGTGTCAATAACCTGAGTCAGGGAGGGAGGCAAGAACTAAAAGAAAGCCAGTGGCTCCAGGGAGAGAGAGTGAGCGAGGAGGAGGCAACAGATGAGGAAGGAAAGCCAGGCCGGAGTCATTACTGAGGGTCTTTCAAAGCCAAGGTAAGAAGCTTGTATTTTATACCAACTACATGTAAAGGCTTTAACGCCAAAGCGTACATGATCTAATATTCTTACTACAGCATCATAACTGTGCTCCATAGCAAATAAATTAGATATCTTGTGAGGATTCTAAGCTGTTTTGGGCACCGTGAGAACTTTCATTAGTTTACTGAAGCCTATAAATCCCTCCTTGGAATAATATCTATAAACACATGTGATAAAATACATAGAGTTACAAAGGAAACCAATTATATTGAAATTCATTTCTATCAAGAACCCCTGGAGGCAAAGAACACAGGGCAAATAATACCTGCAATGACCGTAACTGCAAATAGAGTTAGAAGGCAACTGCACTGGAGAGGAGTGGGTGGTTGCAAGAAATACCGGGGTTTTCGGGTTCTTTGCTTATTAGGTAGGTCCAAAATATTGAGCATGGATAAAATGTTGAGTGTGTTTTCTTTTCAGTCAAACTCCTCTGAACAATGTTATTTGTTTATTTTAAAGAATATTTTCTCTCTTACAGAACCAAAATGTTTATATTAGAGAATTTTTCTAACAGAAGTTGTCCTATAGGCAGGCAATCCTTCAGTCTGTGGTCATTAATTGATTATAATAGTAAACACTAATGACAACAAGCTACATTTATTGAGCACTTACTATGTTCCAGGTATTAAGCAAAGTGCTTTACATTGCCAAGTCCGGTTTAATTCCCACAACCACCCTTTGAGATAGAGACTTTATTATTACTCCCTTTTTACAAATGAGAAAAGTTAAAGCTCAGAGATATTAAGTAACTTGCCCAATAACACACAGCTGGTAAGTGTCAGTCCTGGGAATGGAGGCCCAGACTAAATCTAGAGTCAGGAGTGACAGAACATCCACTAACTGTTCATTGGGTGTGCAATAATTGGAAACCAAAGATGTATAAGCCAGGGCCCAGATCTTAAGGTGCCAACAAAAGTTTTTAACAAACACATATATATTGTTAGTGGGATACAGGAGACTATAAAAATATGCACTTAGTTAGCACTAAGTATTCAGCAAAAGGAGAGCTCTTGAATTTTGTAGGAAATGTTTCAGAGCACGTGTAAGACTAGAATCATTTATTTAAAAAATCAGGTAAACTTTAGATACGCTTAAAGGTGAAGGAAGTAACTTTGGTAATGAAAGCCATGAATCATATGAAGTATTAGGGAACAGTAAAAAAAAAAAAAAGATAAACATAATGGTAGAAAGTCTAGATTTTTAACTTCCTAGCAGTGACATTTTAGAAAATTACTCAAACTCCCCTGACATTCAATATTCTCATTGCAAAATGTGTTTTAAAACTTCTACTTAAAATTATATGGATGTATGTTGCAAACCAAAAAAGTAGCTTCCCTTAGCAGTTTTATACATATATTAAACAGCATGGGAACTGTCTTCTCTTCATTTTGCCGAAAGGCAGACACCTCATATAATGTTTCTGTTTGTCTCTCTTTTCTGACCCAGCCCCAGTGAAGAATGCTACCATACATTATATGATTCTTTGTTGTCTTTCATTTGGAACTTCTTTTCTTTTTTTTCTCTTTGTGTAGTATAAGTTTTGTTGGTCCTGGGTTTGTTGTTGTTGTTGTTTTTTAATTTAATTTTTTATTGAAGGAAAACTGCTTTTAGAACGTCTTATTTCTACACATCTATGAAACCATAAAGGCAAACCTAACCCAAAGCACCCTCTTTCTTCCAGTCTCATGGAATCCAGTTCCATCAGACCAACTTCTGAGTGATGAGGATAATGGCTAATAATGGCTTAATGTGTTATTCCCTCCAGAAAGTATGTATGCTTAATAATAGTCCCCAATGTCATATAGCTAAAAATTGGAAAGTAAAATAATTTCACATCTAGAAATAATAAGAAGGAAAGCTGAATTCTGGGACAGGAGGGCCACTGGGTCTTCTTTAAATCACATTGCTCAGCAGCTGCAGCCTTTCTGAGGACACTATAATACACTAACCAGTAGTAAAATAACCAATATTAAAATCAGAGAGAAATATCAGTTAAGAGTCTTAGGATGTTGCTGTCAAATAACCAGTTCAGCAATGAGCATTTCAAGACTAAAAAGGAAGGCTTTGATCTTTCGTGTGTGTCAGCCACTCAGCCGTGTCTGATTCTTTGTAACCCCATGGACTGTAGCCTGCCAGGCTTCTCTGTCCATGGAGTTCTCCAGGCAAGAATGCTGGAGTGGGTTGCCATTTCCTTCTGCAGGGGATCCTCCCAGCCCAGGGATCGAACCCGGGTCTCCTGCATTGCAGTCTGATGCTTTACCATCTGCCCTACTAGGGAACCCCTTTGGTATTTTAAGATTTCTTAATAAAGAGACAACATTAAAATAGCAACATTTAGGAAACCCGAATGGTGGTGGGTGCATGGATTCTGCTAAATTGGTTTCTGTACTTTTTTGTATGTTTTAAGCATTTCTTAACCTGAAAGTGAAAAATTGTAAAAGCAAAAATAAAGACGTTTTTATTACAATGGATACAGAAATATGTCCAACAACTAATTCCAATGTTAATATTTCTCATCTTGCACCGTACTACTAATCCTCTGGCAATTAAGTATGACAGGCTGTATAAGACACATCTGGATGAAACAAAGCACTTTATCTCAAATTCTTAAGAATTCAAGACTTAGGTTAAGATATTGCTTTGAGGACTTCTAAAACCAAAAATTATAACAAAAGTATCACAAATTAGTGGGGTTTTTTTAGACTAACAATATAGCCAACAAAACTGTATTGATATGATTTGCCAAAACAATATAAATAATGTAATGCACACAAATAGTATCATGTAAACAGATATTTCAAGAAACTTAATGCTAATTTACAATCAATTTTACAATTTACAGTTTTCAGAGAACTTTCAGCTGTATTATTTCACTTAATGGTAGAAATTATAGATGGTATATTCTGTAGAGAAAAGGAAAAAAAAGAGTTAATTCAGCACAAGTCTCAACAAGCCAGCTGATAAAGCTAGCCTTTGGCATAGTTTCAGTTAAAGAGGGCTTTCTTGAGTTAACTTGTCGAAATTGCTCAATATGCTAATTGTATAAATGATGGCTTGATATACGATTGTGATAATTTATTTATATTTTTCTACAAAGTTTAACAGTTTAACAGTCAACAGTTTCATGCTTCCACATTTGAACATACATTTTAATCTGAAAACAAATGATTAGAGAACAAGAGGCAGCAAAAACTAAATAATCATGTCATCTGATTACTGCACAGATTAAAACTTGATGCAAAAGTGCTATATTTAAAATATACTTAAATTATACAAGGATAATTTCCAAACTACTTTTCAAAAAAGGTGCAAATATTTTTTTAAAAAAGCAAACACAGCCCAAGAGCCTGGACTTCTGTGATACAGACCTCTACCACCAACCCCCAGTTCTGATGATCCCTGCAGGCAACCAACTGCTGTATCTGTGGAATGTGCTCTTTGAACTGTACAAAAGCCTTCAGCCTTTCCTGCATTCTGCAAACAAAAACTGCCAAGTGCAATTATTTCTCTGATTTAACGTAATACAAATGTTACTTCTCTGCCCTTAACTCCCCTAGTACCAGTGATGGCCTACAATATGTACATGTTTATAAATGCCCTGTAAAAGATTCATTTTCCTAATCAAAATTGAATTTGTTTTAGAAGTATAATAGTTCAACTGAATATAATATAAAATTCAACAGGCACCATATTCCCTTTTGTGTATATGTTTTAAGAATTCTATTTCTACAGACGGATTCAAGGATTGAATGGGATTAGTTCTTTTAATTATATGACTAGGATCTTTAGCTTGAAATCTTTCTTACAAAAAAAAAAAAAGACAAACACAATAGTTGTTTATATTCAATTCATTTACCAAAAAAACTCAT
This sequence comes from Cervus canadensis, assembly GCF_019320065.1. Taxonomy (NCBI): domain Eukaryota; kingdom Metazoa; phylum Chordata; class Mammalia; order Artiodactyla; family Cervidae; genus Cervus; species Cervus canadensis. The sequence goes on from NC_057388.1 coordinate 51,256,004, forward strand.
TACAGCTAGTAAGAATATGTCCTTCCAAATGTGAATATCTCTTGATATTCAGAAGAAAATGAAAAGTAAAAGGCAAAGTAAGTCCTAAGATAGAGTTGTGTAGATATTTAAACTCACCTACTAGTTAAATGTTAGAATAGTGCATTCTCCTAGCCTATATCCAACATAAACTGCTTTTCTTCACTGAGCATATCCTTGGCATTATGCATACCTGAGCATTTTTCTTTCTAAAAAGATAATATTTAATCCAATACTGAAGAGTTAGTTCTATTTTCCATGAACATTAATGCTTCCAACTATTGGTGTATATAAACAATTATTAGCTGCATTACTCCATTGGAAAAAATTTGAAGTTTTGTAAAATTAAGTTATGAAGAGATAAGATACTATCACTTATTTTGTACCCCAAAAAATAATTATCAAGTAGAATCAGTCATTATAGGAGATTCTAGGAAAAGCTAAGACATGCTTTTTTTCAGAAAAAGTTAACAATCAAGTTGAAGGGAGAAAGACACAAATACATAAAGCAACTAGAAAATAAGAAAAAATAAACATAATGAATATTTGCCACTATTAATTAAAAGTAATTTGTTCATTTCATGGCCTATTTAAATGAAGTTTGACCTCATATCCTTTTCGAGAACCAGAGACATCTTAGGGTGTTACAAACAAAGCTGAGCTAAACTGGATTAGAAGTTGTTACCCTAGGGTCAAGAGAAAACAAATGCACAATTTTAAGAAAAAAACAAAAATTACCCAATCTTTTTTTTAAAGGCAAGTCACTACCCTGTGAGTCAGAAGGCAGTATTAAAATAAAGGGCATTAAGGATTTAGTAAAACAGGTAGTCACTGCAGTGATCCAAGTGAAGGCTTTAGACTAGCGTAGTATCACTGGGAGGTAGAAAAAGAAAAACATTTTGATCAAATTTGGAGATTTAATTAATGAGATTAGGATACTTTGGCTACCTGATGTGAAGAGCTGACTCATTAGAAAAGACCCTGATGCTGGGAAGATAGAAGGCAGGAGGAGAAGGGGATGACAGAGGATGGGATAATTGGATGGCATCACCGACTCAATGGTCATGAGTTTGAGCAAGCTTCAGGAGATAGTGAAGGACAGGGAGGCCTGGCATGCTGCAGTCCATGGGGTCACAAAGAGTCTGACATGACTGAGGGACTGAACAACAACAAAGGAGAGTAGACAGAAGAAGAGGAAGATGTCCAGGTGATGCAATGTTAGTGATCCAACATTTCTGACATAGGCAACTGGGAGTATAATGGTGCTTGCTATTCAGTAAGACATAACACACCATAAAAGAAGCATATTTTCCATCATATTTTTATAGGTGAGACAAGAGTTGACAATGAGCTGAATTTTAGATGGATCCCTGTGGGACATTTAAGTAAAGATAGCAAGAAGACAGTTGTAAACGCAGATCTCACACTCAGAGGTAAAATATGAGCTAGAGATGCAAAAGTGGGAGCCCCAACACTAAAAGTGGCAATCAGCACTCTGGCAGTAAGGGAGCTCATCTAGAAAAACGAACACACAAAACGAAATGATACAGAGAGAATACAGGAAAATACCTAAATTTATCAATGGGCAAAGGAAAGACTCACAAAGGAGACTTAGGGAAAGGAGTAAGTGGGAGAATATGCCATGAGAACATAAGCTGATAAAATAAGGAAGCAGTCAGCTGTGTTAAATATTTCAGGAAAGGCAAAGGACAGGAACTGCTGTCAGATTTATCAACAGTGATATCATTGAGGGACTTCTGGTCAAGCACAGCAGCCTGTTGCTGTTGTTCAGTTGCTCAGCCGTGTCCAACTTTTTGCTACCCCATGGACTGCAGCACACCAGGCTTCCCTGTTCTTCACCATCTCTTGGAGTTTGCTCAAACTCATGTCCATTGAGTCAGTGATGCCATCCAACCATCTCATCCTCAGCCTTCCCCTTCTCCTACTGCATTCAATCTTTCCCAGCATCAGGTTTTTTTCTAATGAGTCTGCTCTTTGTGACAGGTGGTCAAAGTATTGGAGCTTCAGTATTAGTTCTTCCAATGAATATTCAGGATTGATTTCATATAGGATTGACTGGTGGGATCTCCTCACTGTCCCAGGGACTCTCAAGAATCTTCTCCAGCACCACAGTTCAAAGGCATCAATTCTCCAGTGCTCAGCCTTTTTTATTGTGATGTAAGATGTGAGATGTGTGATGTGAGGTGTGAGATGTCCAGCTCTCACATCTGTACATGACTACTGGAAAAACCATAGCCTTGAAAACATGGATCTTTGAATGCAAATTAATGTCTATGCTTTTTAACACGCTGTCTAGATTTGTCATTGATTTTCTCCCAAGGAGCAAGCATCTTTTAATTTCATGGCTGCATTCGCTGTACGCAGTGATTTTGGAGCCTAGGAAAATAAAGTCTGTCACTGTTTCCACTGTTTCCCCAACTATTTGCCATGAAGTGATGGGACTGGATGCCATGATCTTCGTTTTTTGAATGGTGAGTTTTATGTCAGCTTTTTCACTCTCTTCTTTCACCTTCATCAAGAGGCTCTTTAATTCCTCTTTGCTTTCTGTCATAACGATGGTGTCATCTGCCTATCTGAGGTTATTGATATTTCTCCCTGCAATCTTGATTCCAGCTTGTGCTTCCTCCAGCACGGCATTTTGCATGCACAGCTGTCTAAACACATGCAATTACATCCACTCCTTTACAAAGTACTAATAAAGTGACAATACAAGAATAAAAAGTTATGAGCCCATGAAAAGGATCCTAGCTGAAGGGGTGACACCAAACAAGACATGACAACACATCTTTGTATGCACTACATGGTCTAACACATATCTTCAAAGAAAGTTGTCCAAGGAATCAATCAGTACATTATTCAATCATGTAGTCCCCTCTTGTAAAAAGAAAATTGTTCCAGGAGTCAAAAAAAAATGCAGAAGAGAAATTACACAGGAATTACACTCCAGGAAAAATTCTCAAAGCTGATGACAATAGCCCTGCCTCTCTCTGAGTGAACTCAGAAACTACTATATTTACATTTTTAGATTTTTTAAGGTAAATAAGTACCTACTATAATACAGCATAGTTTACTTTCTCTCTCTTTTTTTAATTCAAAGGTGGGACTTGAAGAAAATGATCTTTGTTAATTAAGCCAAATATAGTTCCTCTGAGTTATAAAAAGAGCAAACCCAGAAAACTATGCTGTGTTACAGGAGGGACTTGTCATCAGTTCTGAGAAACTTTTTTCTGGGGTGTTATTCCTGTTACACAGGAGGATACTAACTGCTCATCTATTATAATCCATACTCATTTCATTTCAATGGGGTCTTCCAAAGGATTGCACTTCAAGGCAAAAGCTTCCAGTCACCTTGTAGTACAGTGTAAAGGGCAATATCCTTTCTGAGAAAGTCCAAATCAATTCATTCATCCAATACGTATTAAATGTGGACTGTGCACCAGCAATAATCTGAGCAGCAGGGACACAGGGTTGAATCTGGTATACAGAAAATTATACAACACTGCATGAAAAGTACCGAGTGGAAAACAGAATGGCATCTTGTCACACTGATTCTTAAAATCTAATAGAAAACAAAAATTACTGACTTTAATATTTTCATTAACCATCATATTAATCAGCATTCATCTCTATAATGAAACTATTGAGAAATTATACTTCTTAAAACACCTCAATTCATGATATATTAGATTTAAATTCAAATATAACTAGATTTAAAATAAGACAAACTTAATCTCAGATCACTTTAACCGTAAGAAAACAGGAACACAATAGAAATGCTATTTTTAAATTGCACAACAAAGCTAAAATTTTCTTTTGCACAAGGCTTCTAAGACCCAGTTCAGTGAAAAGGTTTTTGAAAAATTAAGAAGCTGGCAATAATTGAGGGCTCAATTAAAATGTACCTGTAATAAGAGTTTACTCTGAAAAATCAACATGAAACTTTGAGTTGAAATTTGGTTTGTTAGTTCAAAACACACTTGTTGGTAGAGAGAAGATTGTCAATACCTATAGTGAAAAACGAGGGAGAGAGAGTACCATGTGTAGCAAAATTCATCTCTCATCTGAAGACAGAAACTAGAGGTTGACTAGAGCAAGATTAACTAAGGATCCTGGGGGGGAAGGGCAAAGAGAGAAATGGAAATTATTTTTTAAAGTAGTGGTAACAGATAAACTAATTGAATTCTTTCTTTAAGAAAAATATTGACCTACCTCACTAAAAGGGTCAAACCTAAGACTTGAGATTAAAGGTCTTCCTTTGGTCATCCTAAGCTTCCCTGATAATTCAGTTGGTAAAGAATCTGCCTGCAATGCAGGAGACCTTGGTTTGATTCCTGGGTTGGGAAGATCCACTGGAGAAGGGATAGGCTACCCACTCCAATACTCTTGGGCTTCCCTTGTGGCTCAGCTTGTAAAGAATCCACTTGCAATGTGGAAGACCTGGGTTCGATCCCTGGGGTGGGAAGATCCCCTGGAGAAGGGAAGGGCTTACCCACTCCAGTATTCTGGCCTGGAGAATTCATGGACTGTATAGTCCATGGGGTCACAGAGAGTTGGACATGACTGAGCGACTTTCACTTGGTCATCCTACCAATACTAACTTTGTTCTTACATTGAACAGAAAATATAAATATCTTCATATCATTGACTAAAAACTATAAAATAAAAGCACATGCCACGTTAATAAAACTCAATGGGAGTAAGTGAAGTTGCTCAGTTGTGTCCAACTCTTTGCGACCCCATGGACTGTAGCCTAAGCAGGCTCCTCCATCTATGAGATTTTCCATCTATGAGACACGAAGCGAATGTTGGCTGCGATTCGCCACTTTGCTTAGAATCAAATCTTCAATCAGAATAGCATGAGTGTGTAAATCTATCAGTCAAATTACATAACCTTTCCAAACTATCTCAGTATATAATGCCATTGGGTGATCAAACATCAAGACCAAATATATGCAATGACTCTTGTTATACAGGTAAAAACAGAACTCTAGTAAATAAATTTGAAAGATAGAAAGAAGCTACTTTAAATGTATGGTGGGAGAGCTTACATGACTTGTAATGGTTTTCAGTCTAATGCTCTCCTAACTGAGCTGTTCCGGCTAGCTCATGACTTGTAATGGACACTAGAATGAGCACTGTGCAGCAATATAATCAATTAATTAATAAGCAATATAATTAATATGCTTAATCTAACAGTGAAAACAATAATAATGGAAGCTCCTTACTTAATCTATATGCTAGGAGCTGTGCAGGATGTTTCATCTCTCCCCATTAAATTTTCCCCAAATCATCTGGCCCTAAGCTTTACATAATGCTCTTAAAAAAAAAGCAACATTTATACTCTGTACTTGAGTACGTTTTATAACGAAACAAAAATAATCACTTTGTGATATAACTCAATTAGAGAGACATATAGCAGTACATTGGTAAAATAAAGATGTAGTATTATAAAACTCAGATATTCTACTGCAAGTTACAACCTTAACAAAACTCTCAAACATGTACACAAAAAGAAATATACAGATACATTCACTGCATTAGTGTTTGGAATAATAAAAAACTGAAAACAGTTGAACTGTTCATTTACTGAAGAAGGATTTTAAAATAACTATGCTTGAATCAAACCATGGAATGTTTGGAGCAATTAAAACCTAAGTATTATCCACAACAATGGTAAAAACAAATAAAAAAAGACAATCTCAGTGTTGGCAAGATATGGAGAAACATTGATGCATGAGTTGATGGGACGTCATGCATTGATGATGGGACAGTAAATTGGGATATAAACTTTATGAGACTGCATGGCAGTGTCTACTAATGTTGACAGTCACACTATATAAATATAACCGAGGATACAGACACTATGGGCTTCCCAGGTGGCTCAGTGGTAAAAGAATCCACCTGCCCATGCAGGAGACCTGGGTTTCAATCCCTGGGTCAAGAAGACTGCTTGGAGCAGGAAATGGCAACCCACTCTAGTGTTCTTGCCCAGAAAATCCCATGGACAGAGGGGCCTGGTGGGCTACAGTCCATAGTATAGTATAGTGAAGTCACTCAGTCATGTCTGACTCTCTGCGATCCCATGGACTGTAGCCTACGAGGCTCCTCCATCCACGGGATTTTCCAGGCAAGAATACTGGACTGGGGTCAAAAGAACTGGACATGACTAAGCAACTAAGCCAACAAAACTGAGCAACTTTGCAAACAAAGGTCTGTCTAGTCAAAGCTATGGTTTTTTCAGTAGTCATGTATGGATGTGAGAGTTGGGACTATAAACAAGTTGAGCGCCGAAGAATTGATGCTTTTCAACTGTGGTGTTGGAGAAGACTCTTGAGAGTCCCTTGGACTTCAAGGAGATCCAATCAGTCCATCCTAAAGGAAGTCAGTCCTGAATATTCATTGGAAGGACTGATGCTGAAGCTGAAACTCCCATACTTTGGCCACCTGATGAGAAGGACTGATTCACTGGAAAAAGACTGTGATGCTGGGAAAGACTGAGGGCAGGAGGAGAAGGGGACGACAGAGGAAGATATGGTTGGATGGCATCACCAACTCAATGGACGTGAGTTTGAGTAAACTATGGGAGTTTGGTAATGGATAGGGAGACCTGGTGTACTGCAGTCCACGGGATCGCAGAGTCAGGCACGACTGAGCGACGGAACTGAACTGAGCAACTACGCGCAGGCACAGACACTGAGTTGACAGGATGATGTAGATATCTTATCATACAAACTTCTCCCCCAAGCTATACAGATATGCATAACATGAAAAGGACATACACAAATGTCCCAATAGTGAAAACAACACAAATATCCCAAAGTCAAGGGGAAATAAACAAACAGTGGTATATTCACATCATGGAATACTATATAGCACTCAGGATAGATGCTTAACCACACACAACATGGAGGAAGAATGTAAACCTAATATTAACAAAAAAATGTCAGACACACACAAAAGACTGTGTACTAAATGATTTCATTCATATCAAGTTCCAAAGCACAAAACTAATCTATGTGTTAGGGGTCAGAATACTGTTTCCCTGGCAGGGGTGGGGAGGGATAGTAACTTCTGAGTGGGAGCTTCTGAGACCTGGTAGTGTGCTATTTCTTTAGCTAGGTACTGATTACACAGATCTGTCCATTCTGTGAAAATTCACCACAGTGTACATATATAACTTCTGCAGTTTTCAGGATATAACTGCAAAACTCATAAATGTACAATATTTACTTTAATAATTGCTAACTTAAAAAACCTAAGAAATCAGACCTGTGTTTATTGCCATGGATAAGACCCCTAAACATAATTTTTGAAAGCAAAACTTCTTCAGAAGGGCAGATTTAATATGATGCCACTCACATAAACGTTAAAATCACAAAAAAGAATAAGAATACAGATAAACACCAAATTCAGTAAATTCCTCTAGGGAGAGAGAGACAAGATAAGAAGAGAGCACACAGTTTTTGCTTTATTTGTGGTATTGTATTTTTAAAACAGGAAAGACAGATCTGAATACAACAAAATATTCACATACGTCAAATTTGAATGTGTGAGTGCTTACTGTGTTATTTTGTGCATGTCCACAAAATTTTAAAATAAAAATCTTAAAGAAAGTTACCACTTTGGATTCTAGAGTGAAGAGAATCTTTAAAACAATTTTCAGAGAAAGACATTCTTAATCAATTTACCCAGATCAGCTGACCAAGAAATGCTTTTATATATATATAGCTTAAGTATCTGAGATAGTGGATGGCCATTTATTTAGGTAAAAAATTTACTAAAATATATTCTCTATATTGAAAAATAGTACAGTCTTATTTGCAAAAAGATAAGTTGGTCCTTTTAATTTGTACAATAATAAAAATTATTGAACATTTAAGAGAGTTCAGCAGAAATGATCTTTAGGAGAAAATACACCTTCAAACTATATATTTTATCCCCAAGGCCACTATGTTGCTTTCATACTGTTCTATTGGGCTATAATCAAAATGAAGCATTTAAGTGATAATTGCATGGGTAGAATCATCACCTCCACAAAACTATTAATAGATCATCGATAATCCCACTAAGAGCTTCCCTGGTAGCTCAGCTGGTAAAGAAACCACCTGCAATGCAGGAGACCCTGGTTCGATTCCTGGGTCAGGAATATCCCCTGAAGAAGGGATAGGTTACCCACTCCAGTAGTCTTGGGGTTCCCTGGTGGCTCAGCTGGTAAAGAACCGGCCTGCAATGCAAGAGACTTGGGTTTGATCCCAGGGTTGGGAAGATCCCCTGGAGGAGGGCATGGCAACCCACTCCAGTATCCTGGCCTGCAGAATCTCCATGGACAGAGGAGCCTGGTGTGCTGCAGTCCATGGGGTCACAGAGTCAGGACATGACTGAGTGAATAAGCACAGCATGCCACATACCCACTAAAAAAGGGTCATTCATCCCAGGAATATTCAGTCCCTTTTTTCAGATATTACTTTGCATCATTATCTTGGAAGTAGACTCAAAAGGGTAATTAATCCTTCAAATGGATTTGAAGATTATCATCTATTTTGTGTTTAAAAGGTTTTGTCTTTACTATCTTAGAAGAGATATACAGGAATACAAAAGTTTTTAACTAGTTTACCTTTTTAAAAAAATAATAAGCACTTAAAACCAAGAGGTCAGGCTTTTGTGATAAGGTACATAGCTGGATGGGTTTTAGCCTTTCATTTAAGCATTCTGTTTCTTTGTTAAAATCCTCCCTTGAGGGTCTGAGAGCAATCCATTCATTAAGAGTCTAGGGAGTCATTCAGCAGTCATAAGACACATTCAGGTGGGTTACTTTCTTAAGACATTAACAACTGCTTTTGCAAAAAAGCTTACATCATTGTAAGAGAACATGGATATTACACCTCATTTTGTTGAATTACTATCTTACAAAGATTCAAATCAGTAAGGAAGACAGCTGTAAAAAGCTGCCCTAAGAAACTGGTGCTTGGTTATCTAATGAAAACTAAATCCCATGAATATCAATTTTTCAGGAAGATTCAACTCCTCCTTGGTATTTTTTTTTTCTTGTTAAGGCTGATATGTCTCTTTTCAGACATTTAATAAATAAATTATCTTGTTTTCCATATTCCTATATAGCCTCTCAAATTGACCAAAGCAAATCTTTTTGAACTTCCCAAAAATGTAGGATATATATCCTATATATCATCCTCTGATATATCATTGAAGGAGAAAAAAATTCCTCTATTTCCTGCTGGGAATTTGTAAAAGAAACATAAATATTATTTAGATCTTCTTTTAAGAATTTATAAATATTCTAGGTAGGTTAATATAAAGTTACAGAAATACTAGGCCACAAAGAAATAATAACTTTTTAAGTATTTCCATGTGGTGATGGAAACCATATTTCCTGAATTATGGAACTACATCCTTCCCAGAATAATTATCTGCTTCAGAATTTAACAAATAGAATAAATCACTATGTATTGAACACTGCTATACATAGAGACAGAGATGGAGAAATATATAAACACATACATACATGAAAACATACACACATATATATAAACAAACATTTCTACATGCATAGAAAAGGTAAGAGAGATCTATACTATTAAGTGCCTATTCTGTGCCAGGTATTTTTAAAGTTTGATCATTCAATCTTCACAAAACCCTATATGAAAATCATTTTTTTTAACATATAAAACTTACCAAGATCAATACAAAAAAATACATGGCTGAACAAACCCAGGTGTGTCAAATGCAAAAATGATCTTTCTTCCATGGTATGCTTAAAGTAAGTTTTAGTATTGCTTGGTATCACTTTAACATAGAAGAAAATTCATTCTGGCATTATGAAGAAGCATAGCTGGTTTTTCAAACAAAATCTGATTTTATTCCCAAAATTTCAATATGGCAAAGGAAAAGTTGTTACAAAGATAATTCTTGGTTGAATATGTTAAAAATGTAATTCCCTGGTAATCTGGGTTTTGGCCAAGACAAATCAAAATCAAAGATATTTTACAAATGCCAAGTTTTCAGGGAAACAAAAAAAAAAATGCAATAGCAACAGATGCATTCTCCCTAGACATTTGTGTTGAGCCTAGCCATATCCAGAGTTTGAAGAAAAGGGGGATTTTAAATTTCAGTTTTATGAATAATAAGTTCTGGTTTCTGTTAATGTCAACTAGTTAAATAAGATTATACTCACTCCTTCGAACATTAAATATTAGAGTATACTGAGAATGAAAGAAAAAATAAGGAGGAAAAAGAGGAAAGGAGGAAGAAAAAAGAAAAGCAAGAAAAAATGTTAGAGACTAGCAAAAAAATATATATCTGGTACTTTTTAAACTGAAACTACATTTGAAAATTTCTATTCAAAGAGAGAATACAAAGTGCATCTGTTTTTCATTTCTTTTACAACATGCTAACATTAAAATTAACAAACTAAAATCCCACTTAAGTGTCTCAGGAGGATGGACCACTGCATAAAATGCATTAAATTTTAAGAAGCTACAAAAAACTGAGTAAACATCATTTCTTTACTGCAGAATGGGTTTTGGGTATATGGGTTTGGGGTAAAAAAAAAAATATTTATTTTTTTAAATTCAAACTGAACTATCTTAAGACAAGTTTATTCTACATAAGTTGTCATAAAAAGTTACTAAATATATGCAAGCACAGAGGTCTTCCTATATGGATATTAGCACTTTCCCCAAGTAAAACACCCTCCAGCAGATCTTCCCAACCCAGAAATTGAACCACGGTCTCCTGCATTGCAGGCAGATTCTTTACCAGCTGAGCTCTCCGGGAAATGCTTTATGATATCAGAAAATAATGATTTTAAAACCCTATCTTTTTAATAATCTTGAATATCCAGAGTAGACAGATCAAATATGATTTTATCTCACTTTTTCTCAGAATTCTACTTAACATAATCATTGAGATTGCTTTCTTAATTTTTAAAAAATTATATTTGACATGCAAAAACATATCTAAAGCAAAGCCTTCATTTATTTAGAACAGTTTTACTTTTATAGAAAAATTCAGCTGAAAACTACAGAGTTCCCATATATGTCTTCTCCATCTCCAAAACACATAAAGTTTCTTCTATTATTCAGATTTTGCAGTACTGTGGTATATTTGCTACAACTTATGAACCATGTTAAAACATAGTCATGAACTAAAGTCTAGAATTCACACTAGGGTTCACTGTTTGTGATGTATAGTTCCACAGTTATACAGCTGACAAATACATAATGCTATGTACCCGTCATTAAAGAACCATACAGAATAGGTTCACCACCCCAAAGATCCCCTTTGCTCTGCCTATTTGTCCTTCTCTCTCCTCAACCCCCGGCAACCACTGAGCTTTTTACTGTCTCCACAGTTTGCCTTTTCCAGAATGTCATATAGCTGGAATCTCAGTATGTAGGCTTTACAAATGATTTAACTCACTCAGTGATATTCATTTAAAGTTCCCCATGTCTTTTTGTGGCTTAATAGGTCATTTCTTTTCATCAACTGAATTAACAGTCCATTGTCTAGCTATATCACAGTTTGTTTATCCATTTATCTAGTAAAGGGCATTCTGTTTGCTTCTAAGTTTTGGCAATTATGAATAAAGTTTATGTAAACATTGTGCAAATTTTTCATGGACATATTTTCAATTCATTTGGGTAACTACCCAGGAGTGCAATAGCTGGGCTACATAGTAGTGAAGACTATATGTGTGCTGATCTTCATAATAAACTCCAAATTATTTTCCAAAGAAGCTGTATTCATTTCCACCAACAACAAATCAGAGTCCTTGCTGCTTGTTGTTTCACATCCTTGGCAGCATTTGATGATGTCAGTATTTTGAATTTCAGCCATTCTAATAGGCAAGTAGTGGTATCTTGTTATTTTATAGTTCCCTAATGAAATAAATACCAAGCATCTTTCCATATGCTTATTTGCAATCAGAAGTATCTTCAGTGAGATCCCTCTAAAGCTCTCTCCCACTTTTAAATTGGATTATATGTTTTCTTATTGTTGAGTTCTTTGTTTATTTTGGATACCAAGTCCCTTATCAGATAGGTCTTTTACAAATATCTTTTTCCAGTGTGTATCCTGTCTTTCAATTCCCTCATCAATGTCTTTTCAAAAATCAAAGTTTTTTGTTTTAATGAAGTGCAACTTATCAAACATAATTTTTCTTTATTCCATGGATTGTACTTTTGGTATTTTTTTTTTTTTTGGTATTTTATTTAAAAAATTATCCCCTAGATTTTCTCCTATGTTACCTTCCAGCAGTCTTATAGTTTTACATTTTACACTTAGCTCTATGATCCATTTTTTATTCATTTTTATAAAAAGCATATGTTCTGTGTCTATTATTTTGCACATAATTGTACAAATAGTTGTTCCAGTACCACTTTTGAAGTTACTGTCCTTTTTCAACTGAACTGCCTTCACTCATTTGTCAAAGATCAGCTGACTGTGCTTGTGTGAGTCTACTTCTAGGATCTTTAGTGTTTGTTATTAAGATCTATTATTTTGTCAATACCATCTTGTCTTGATTGTGTTCGGTTCAGTCGCTCAGTCATGTCCAACTGTTTGCCAACCCGTGGACTGCAGCACACCAGGCTTCCCTGACCATCACCAACTCCCGGAGTTTGCTCAAACTCATGTCTATCAAGTCAGTGATGCCATCCAACCATCTCATCCTCTGCTGTCCCCTTCTCCTGCCTTCAATCTTTCCAGCATCAGGGTCTTTTCTTTAAACAAAGTCTTGACGTCAGGCGGTGTTAGTCTTCTGACTTTGCTCTCTTTTTTTCCTATTCTGGGTCTTTTGTCTTTCCCTATAAACTTAAGGATTAGTGTATCAATATTCACAAAATAACTTACAGGGATTTCACTGGGATTATGTTGAATCTATAACCTTCAAGTTAATAAGACCTGACATTATAACCATATTGAGTATGTCTATCTATGAATATGGGATATCTCTCCATTTAAATATTTGATTTTCTTTCATTAGAATTTTGTAGTTTTCCTAATATTGTTGTTGTAATCTACAATATTGTAATCATCTTTTGGATTTTCTACATAAATACTCATGTCATCTGCAAAAAGACAACTGTGTTTCTTCCTCCCCAATCTGTATGTCTTTTAATTCCATTTTTTTAAAGCTTACTACTTAGGATTTCCAGTATGATACTGAATAGGATGTTTAAGAGGGGACATTTTACTTTGCAATCTTAGTAGAGAATCATCTAGTTTCTCACTGATGATTTTGTATAAAGCAAATATCTATGCAACCACCAGCCTAGTGAATAAACAGAAAGCTGCTGATACACCAGAAGGTCCAGGAACCTTCACCTCAATTTCGACCACCTATCTTGAACTTGGAGAAGGAAATGGCAACCCACTCCAACACTCTTGCCTGGAGAATCCCATGGAGGGAGGAGCCTGGTAGGCTACAGTCCATGGGGTTGCAAAGAGTTGGACACGACTGAGGAACTTAAGCATCATCTTTACTTTTGTTATAATCACTTCCTGCATCCCCAAACACCAAAGTCTAGCTTTGGAATTTCATATAAAGGAGATCATATAGCATTTATTCTTTTAGATTTGGGTGTTTTTAATCAACATTATCCTTAGGAGATCCAACCATGTTACTGTTGCTATACATTATACTTTCATTGCCGTAGAGCAGAAGACCAGAATTTTTTTTCTGTGAATGATAATGCTTTCCAATTCTTCAACTTCAAACCAGTAAATGGTTTACTACAGACCCATCAAATTTAAATAACTTTTTAAAGTTTCCTCACAATTTTCAGTTATAAAAAAGTTTTAAGTGAAAAGTAATTGCTTTATGTCCTGAAAGCAATACTAATATTTGTAGTCTTTCTCTAAATTGTCTATTCTAATTCAATGATGAAAAATGGTGAACTGAACTTCTAGGACTTATATTTTATGCATCAATTCAGTTCAGTCGCTCAGTCGTGTCTGACTCTTTGCGACCCCATGAATCGCAGCACACCAGGCCTCCCTGTCCATCACCAACTCCCGGAGTTTACTCAAACTCATGTCCATCGAGTCAGTGATGCCATCCAGCCACTTCATCCTCTGTCGCCCCCTTCTCCTCCTGCCCCCAATCCCTCCCAGCATCAGGGTCTTTTCCAATGAGTCAGGTCTTCGCATCAGGTGGCCAAAGTATTGGAGTTTCAGCTTCAGCATCAGTCCTTCCAATGAACACCCAGGACTGATCTCATTTAGGATGGACTAATTGGATCTCCTTGAAGTCCAAGGGACTCTCAAGAGTCTTCTCCCAACACCACAGTTCAAAAGCATCAATTCTTCGGCACTCAGCTTTCTTCACCGTCCAACTCTAACACTCATACATGACTACTGGAAAAGCCATAGCCTTGACTAGATGGACCTTTGTTTTCAAAGTAATGTCTCTGGTTTTCAATATGCTATCTAGGTTGTTCATAACTTCCCTTCCAAGGAGTAAGTGTCTTTTAATTTCATGGCTGCAATCACCATCTGCAGTGATTTTGGAGCCCAGAAAAGTAAACTCAGCCACTGTTTCCACTGTTTTCCTATCTATTTGCCATGAAGTGATGGGACCAGATGTCATGATCTTAGTTTTCTGAATGTTGAGCTTTAAGCCAACTGTTTCACTCTCCTCTTTCACTTTCATCAAGAGGCTTTTTAGTTCCTCTTCACTTTCTGCCATAAGGGTGGTGTCATCTGCATATCTGAGGTTATTGATATTTCTCCCAGCAATCTTGATTCCAGCTTGTGCTTCATCCAGCCCAGCGTTTCTCATGATGTACTCTGCATATAAGTTAAATATGCAGGGTGACAATATACAGCCTTGACATACTCCTTTTCCTATTTGGAACCAGTCTGTTGTTCCATGTCCAGTTCTAACTGTTGCTTCCTGACCTACACACAGGTTTCTCAAGAGGCAGGTCAGGTGGTCTGGTATTCCCAAAGCTTTCAGAATTTTCCACAGTTTATTGTGATCCACACAGTCAAAGGCTTTGGCACAGTCAATAAAGCAGAAATAGATGTTTTTTTGGAACTCTCTTGCTTTTTCGATGATCCAGCGGATGTTGGCAATTTGATCTCTGGTTCCTCTGCCTTTTCTAAAACCAGCTTGAACATAGTTTGTACTAAAATTAAGATTTCTAACTCAGAAGTATAGAATGTCAATAATGGCCACAGTGTTTCCTGGCTCTATCAGACCTTCCAAACAATAATATTAAACGTGAACCTAGAAATGATGAATTCTCACTGCAGACTACTTTGACAACTTTGTCAGATGCTATGTGGTTAAGAATATCACATTCAAAATCTGTAAAGACTCATATTTAAATTTTGGAGATAACTGGGAGAATTTATGATTTGGTTTTATTTGACACTAATAAGTATTCATTATCTACTGCATACTCTGGACCTTTTAAAATGAAAACAATACACTATCACTGAGTCTTTTCACTGACAAATGAAAAAGGTAATCAATTATTAAACAAAAGTCAAATTTCTGGCAGTTAAGACATTATATCACATATCAACTGCCTTATTGCAAGGATGATACATGAGGTAACTTTCCATATAAAGGTGTTGATGATAAGAAATTTCTTCCCAAATAATTTTCCTAAAACAAGCCCTGCTTTTAGTCATCATTCTTTCTACCAATTTCTGAACAGCAACTGAATTCTGTTTCTATAAAATCATTAACAGACATGTTTTAAGTTCTCCCTAACAAAACAGGAAATCAGTCTTTCCAATACACTAAGCTGACAAAATTTATATATTTTTATAGTACAGATACAAAGTCAGTCCAATTCATTTTCACCATGCAAAGTGAAAAAAGGACTTACTGTCTCTCTTACTGAAAGGTGGATTTAAATAGATATATTAAGATAGTCTTATTCTCAGATATGAAGAAATATAAAAGAAAAAGAAGGAATCAAAGTTTAGAGCATCAAGGGATTATAATGGCACAAATGCACATATTAAATCAAAGGAAGTTACCTTCTTTTCATCAGAATACTCTCAAAATTCTTAACAGTTCTCTGCCAGAAGATAAAATTAAAATTAATCCATTTTGCATTGAATGTTATTATTGTAAAGCATCACCTTTTTAGTTAGAAAACATTAACACAAATACAAATTTAAGTTACCAACCAAAAGAAATGTATATTTTGTAGAGAAAAACAAATGCAAAGAATATTGTCATCACATATTTTTCTACTAACACCTGAGCAGCCACAAAAACAGAGATGGCAAACATGGAGTACAGATGACTTACATTTGGAGGGTTAGACTTTAATTCTCTCTCCCAGGATTGAGGGGTTTTATTCTTTGTGCTTACAATGCTCCTTTCTCCAGGGTATTCTTCTACTTCCAGAATAGGTCAGGACAAAGCTTCAACAGACTTCTATTATTTGTTTGATCTAGGGGGAAATTATACTTTTAATCAATTATTACAAAATGCATCAAACTTTTTTCTTACTGTGCTGGGGGTGGGGGTTTCTCATTATTTTCTGTTGGATCTGAAGTGAACAGAGAAAATAGGAATCGCCATTGTTGAATATTATAATAAATAAATCAAGTAGTTTAAATTAACACCACTAAAAGAAACCCACATCTATCTTCTTTTTCATTTTTATGGCTAAGCAGCATAGCAAGAGAAAATTAATATTCAAAATCCAAATGACTACAAAAGCCTGCTCAAATGTATTTTTAAAAGACTTTAACATAATTTTGAAAATCCATGAGTTTGCATGGACTGGCAGAGACGATTAGGTATCAAATATTTTTACTCATTCATTTTAATGTCTTAGGGCTAAAGAATTACAGGATGATTAGAAAAGTGTAAAGGAAAATCCATTTAGAAAAATTTTAATGGAATAATAAAAAAGATGATTTCAAGAGCATGAGACAGACCAGAAACAGACAGTAAAGAATCTGTAGGCAGGGCAAGAAATCTAGAGTACAAACTGTGAAAATGGTACAAAGGTTGGGAACTGCTATTCTAACAGAATATTGGTCAAATTAAAGTATATGACACAAGGACATTTAAATCTGATTTGATGTTAATTCTCTAAGGAATTTATACAATGTAAAAATGCAATACACCTTACTTTCACAAGAACACAGAAGCATAATGCATGATTGTTTGACCTTTGGTGGTATGAAAATTCATATCTTTAAGAGAATTAATTGTATTCTACAAACTTTATCAAACTGCAGTTTTCTAATAATGGATATTTTCTGCCTCATTAAAATGAAATATTAAGATAAATGTCTTCAACTTGTGCCATACTTTGGATCACACACTGTTGCCTTATCTTAAAGTCATTCATATTGCTTTCCATTAAATAATAAATTAGAATGTAGGAGGGACATTTAGAGAAAATCAGAAATAAAATATAGCTGGGGGAAACATGTCTGCTAGCACTGTAAAGTCAGTTTCTGCTCAGAAATTTAAGACTATTACACTTGTGATTATTACCCCCCCCCCAAAAAAAAACTATAGTGGCAAAATAGTAAACAAATGAAGTCAATTAATAGCTATATCACAATTGCTAAATACAAAAAACAAAATATATGAGGGCAGAAGCATTTCTTTAAGTCATCCATCTAATCACAAATTGGTACTTGTGTGAGCCTTTGCTGATTTTAACCGGTATAAGCGGTACTTGCAATCATTTACCTGGAATACCACAAAATTACTTCTGGTGAAACAAACAGAAATCTGACTATCAAAAATTAATGTTACTGAAGGAGAAAACTCATTCAAGGCTAGATTTTAGGACTACAGAAAACTGGTATACTTTGCTTTAGAAAGATCAGCTAATCTTGGCCTAACTCAATAGTCTTACTATTAATGGTTATCAACATACATTCTATATGAATATTTCCATATGGCTTTTCAGACATAGGTAGTTCTACTTTAGTTTCAAGAACACAGAAATGGTTTTGCTGTATTTTGGATCAGTGCAAGATCAATGAACATTCCTTTAGGGAAGCCTTTTGAACTGACAAAGGGTGAATGATTGACATCAGTAACAAATACTTTTTGTTGTCCTGGAATGACATGTCATTTATAGCAATACCTATGCTAATTAATGCCACACATATCTACCAGATGTGTCAGAGAAATATGCCAGACCCTTCACAGAATATAGTGTGAGTTCCACTAAAATTCCATTAAAGATATCGATATACATTCCTTAGATATAAAGAATTGATCTCTCTCTCTCTATATATATATATATATACACACATACACACACACACACATATATATACACATACACATAGAATATACTTTCTATGATAGAGAAAAACACACTTTTATGTAGTTAACTATACCTTATCTATTCCATTGGTAAAACTTTTTACAAAAAGCAAACTCTACCTTGTTCAAAGACACAATAATCTGAACCTTAAAAAATACAGAAATAATGTACTAAAATACTAGTTGGGGTCTTCAGAAACTACACTATCATGACACTTTACTCTTGTTCCCAGATTCTCTCAAATCCACCAGTAGATTATTAACAATTAGAACTATACATTAATCATTTTCATCTCCCCATTCCCTAGGACACAATTTGGTATAATGGGTACCATCTTTTTTTTTTTTTAATATAGAGTTAAGGTCAATACAGACATCAAAATTATATATCACAATTTTGTTAGTAAATTCAGTATTTACAAAGAAACAATTGCTTATGATGGCAACTGAAACCCTTACTCATTTAATCAGATATGCTAGTAAAGAACTCATCTCACTGTCTGGAACAGACCACTCAAAAAAATGTGATCTATATAATCAGATTTAACATCCATTCCAGATTGCCTGGGATAGATGAGATTTGTACTTAATTCAGTTATTAAAAGTTAGCTCTTTTCTTCTCAAAAGTGTCCCAGTTTAGATGATAACTCTATATATTTTTCCAAAGTATAATTAATTATAATTCATCTATATGATTATTTCTTTTTATCAACAAGTTACTGTTCTTCATTTTATTGTTTTCTATGATGCTGTTAACATGATAAAAGAATTTTACTAAGATTGGAATGAACAACATTCCATCCTTTTAACATCAATACATTCACACAAACGGTCAAAGGTTTACTAAATCCTCATATCCTTGAAGCTAAACATTTCATCATCAGTATAGGAATCACCTCCTAGCTGACCAAACAAAATGTGACTTCTTAATTCTTAGATTGCTTAACTTCTCTAATTCATTTAGCTTATTTTTTCATTCCTTCCACCTTAAAACTCTACTTTTGGCCTACATTGCCAAGTCGCTTCAGTCATGTCCAGCTCTTTGCGACCCTATGGACCATAGCCTTCCAGGCTCCTCCATCCATGGGATTCTTCAGGTATCAGTACTGGAATGGGTAGCCATGCCCTCCTCGAGAGGATCATCTCAGCTCAGGGATTGAACCCACATCTCTTATGTCTCCTGCATTGGCAGTCAGGTTCTTTAGCACTAGCGCCACGTGGGAAGCCCTTTTGGCCTACATGACACCCTTCTTTCCTGATTCCGCTCTTCTCTCTCAGACCTCCTTTGTTCATTGTCTGCTGGTTCCTATTCTTCCTCTATCTATTTCCTTAATGTTAGTTTCCCAAGACTTCATTCTAGTCCTCTTCTTTTCCTAATCTGCACTCTGGTTTTTGTAATAACCATAACTTGCTGCAAGTGATGCTATTATCAGCCTATACCTTTCTCTTGACCTGCAGATTTAAAGTTCCTACTGAATACACAATCTTGCATCCCCTCCCCTCATCCTTCAGTCTTAACTCAGAGACCAAGGAAGCAACCAACGGTTAGAAAGAAGTGAAGTTCTGCAAGAATTCACAGGCAGCAGAAGACAAGGGGGCTGGGTAGGGAAATCCAAACCCACTAGAATGAGACACAGTCTGTTCCTGGTATCTCATTTGTAATCCAGGCATGTTTCACTTTTAAAAATTGTTGCATGTAGTGGACAGGTTTCAAGGCAAATACTACTAGAAAGAATAATATGATAAACATGAAATACATCATGAGGATCACAAACAAAATATCCAAAGATAAAAGTATAAAGCAGCCTGTTATTGTTCAGTCACTAAGTTGTTTCTGACTCTTTGAGAACCCATGGATTGCAGGATGCCAGGCTTCGCTGTCCTTCATCACTGTCTCCCGGAGTTTGGTCAAACTCATGTTCACAGAGTCAGTGATGTTAGCTAACAATATCATCATCTGTAAAGCAGTTAGGTGAAAAACAAAAGAAAGTTGTAGGATACTGTGGCAAAGTTTCTAAAGGGGTGGCTTTTAAACACCATCAGATTACTTGCATAACCCAGTATTTGCTCCACAGGAATGCAGTATTAGCCCTGACAAAGGTGAATTTTCAAGAGAAATCAGAAAAGCTGTGCATATGTGTGTGTGTGTGAGACAGAGAGAGAGAGAGAGAGAGAGAGAGAGAGAGAGAAAGAGAGATCCAATTAAGATTTAGTAACAAATCTTGTATTTTAAAAATAATAAATATAATAACATATGCAAGCTCTCTAAGGACTTAAAGCACTTCTTTCTGACTTCACACTAAAACTGAAGGGTTAGCCTGTGATCTAAAAGTCATGTATAACAAGGTTCCTAAAGGAAAATGTGGTCTGAGTTCTGAACAACTAATACAAAATCTTTTGATATACAATCCATTTACATTTTGAGAAAAGCATGCTATTTAATTTTACTGCCTAAAACATGTTGTGAATAAAATTTTCCATCTTCTCTTTGGCTTAGTTCTTTATCCTCTACTGCCTCTTAAACATCTTCACTTCAATACTCTGGTTCTGATACTTCTTCAAATTAATTATGGCTTATATGTCTTCAGAATTTTATTGGGGTGTTCAAAAAGTTCATTCAGTTCTTTCCTTAACCTGTTATGGATGGAAAAACCCAACTCTGAGGCAGAGTCACTATCTCAAACCTCTTTACTCAAGAACACATGAGTTTTCCTAAATATATACCTAAATATTTATTTATTTAATTACTGATTGGATCTTCTAACAGAGAAGACTTTTTGTGCCTCTGCCATACGCCCCACAGTATACAGGAGAGATTCACAGAAGAGAGTACTTTATCCAAGATCTCAGAGAGTGTACGTGACAGAGATGGAACTTGAGCTCACTTTCTTTTTGAAAACACGACAAGCCAAATTTACTTAAAATTTATATGACAAGTAAATATACACATGTAATATTTAATTTGTCTAACTATATTTGAAAATACTAACTCCCTTTAAGAAAACTATAAAGAATCTGCCTGCAAAGCAGCAGATGAAGGAGACGCAGGTTCTAACCTGGGGCTGGGAAAATCCCCTGGAGAAGGCAATGGTTAAGTCACTCCAGTATTCTTCCTGGAGAATCCCATGGAGAGAGGAGCCCGGTGGATTACAGCCCAAAGGGTCACAAAGAGTTGGATATGAATGAGCAACTGAACATGAGTACAAAAATCAAAATTAGAAAATAACAGTGTTTTTGTATGTTTTACCTCAGAGTATGCTATTTCATCAGAAAAACATCTACTTCTACTTCACTGACTATGTGAAAGCCTTTGACTCTGTGGATCACAACAAACTGAGGAAAGTACTTAAAGAGATGGGAATACATGACCACCTTACCTGCCTCCTGAGAAGTCTGCATGCAGGTCAAGAAGCAACAGTTAGAATTGGACACGGAACAACAGAGTGGTTCCAAATCAGGAAAGGAGTACGTCAAGGCTGTATATCGTCACTCTGCTTATTTAACTTACAGGCAGATTACATCAGGTGAAATGCCAAGCTAGATGAAGCACAATCAAGATAGCCAGGAGAAATATCAATAACCTCAGATATACAGATGACACCACCCTTATGGCAGAAAGCAAAGAGGAACTATAGAGCCTCTTGATGAAAATGAAAGAGGAGAGTAAAAAAGCTAACTTAAAACTCAACACTCAAAAAATGAAGATCATGGGATCAGATCCCATCACTTCATGGCAAACAGATGGGGAAACAGTGGAAATAGTGAAAGACTTTATTTTCTTGGTCTCCAAAACCACTGCAGATGGTGACTGCAGCCATGAAATCAAAAGACGCTTGCTACTTGGAAGGAAGGTTATGACCAACCTAGACACCATATTAAAAAGCAGAGACATTACTTTGCCAACAAAGGTCCATCTTTCCAAAGCTATGGTTTTTCCAGTAGTCATGTATGGATGTGAGAGTTGGACCATAAAGCAAGCTGAGAGCCAAAGAACTGATGCATTTGAACTGTGATGTTGGAGAAGATGCTTGAGAGCCCCTTGGACTGCAAGGAGATCCAACCTGTCAATTCTAAAGGAAATCAGTCCTGAATATTCATTGGAAGGACTGATGTTGAAGCTGAAACTCCAATACTTTGGCCACCTGATGCAAAGAGCTGACTCACTGGAAAAGACCATGAAGCTGGGAAAGACTGAGGGCAGGAGGAGAAGGGGATGACAGAGGATGAGATGGTTGGATGGCATCACTGACTCAATGGACATGAGTTTGAGCAAGCTCCGGGAGATGGTGATGGACAAAGAAGCCTAGCATGCTGCAATCCGTGGTGTTACAAAGAGCCAGACACAACTGAATGACTAAACAACAACAAAATGCTATTACAACGTTTTAAATTTCACATTAAATATATTTCACTTTTGTGTTATGTTTATAATTGCAGGGTCAAATGAGCATATCAGACTTCCAAAACTAATAATCATACATCTTCAAAAGGCCACAACCAATATCAACATCAATAGATTCGCATTTAAAGGAGACTGACTTATTCTGTGCATGATTTCTGAGTAGTTTATTGTGTATTAGCTTATTTATGAAGTGGAAAAAAATCTCAGAACAAACAAGCAGAAGAGGGGAAAAAAGAAAACTACTTTATCTATATTGCCC